>NC_034604.1:14471600-14480692 GCF_900095145.1 Mus pahari | reverse complement strand
AAACTTAAGTTCACATACATATTCAGCTGCAATAACTCATCAAAAAATAGTCTTTGTCCAATGGATTCTATGATCAAAGGTCCACATAAGGCTATGGGAATAGATTACTAAATAGTGAAATCAGAGTAATACAGATAATTAGATAGTGAGGTCAGAGAAATCCTGATGATGCAGGATATTTGAGAAGAAAAGGAAGGTATGAGAATGAACCAATGAATGGTTCAAGTAATAATGCTAATTTGAAGTGGTGGGTGTTTTCACAATAGGGAAAATTGGTGCTTGCAAGTATTTTAAAGCACCTCACTACTGAGTAAACATCATTGACTAAATAAAGTGTAGATCACTGTATTTCTACCTCTATAGCAAAATGGTAAATTAACTCAAATCTCAGAACTTCTACAAATATTTTCACTGAAGAATTACTATATTTGGCTTAGAATATATTTCAAACAAGCCTTCGATATTGTTAATGATTAGAGAAAGAAATTACCAGAAGAAATTATAATAAATCGCTTCTACAATGAGTATAATAGCTAGTAAATATGTTGTTTGAAATAATTTCTATTCAAAAATTATTTTTCATACACATGTTTTTACTTCATTGCTTGTCTTTTTCTGACATTCTAGCTGTGATGGCTTCAATATTAAAACCTATACATACTACCTGTGCCAATCAATTTTACATCTTCATGGAAGGCTTTGAATATTTAGAATGAGTCAAGAATCTCCTTTCCATTTCTCTTTGGTATTATATTGCCATAGGATAGATGATATCATTGTATTTTTTATTTTTACATTGAATAAATTTACAACTATATATGCTACTGCATAAAAAAATGACAGAAATATCCCATGTACATAACACTAATATCCAGTCATTATGACTACATTGACATATATTTATATTACTTCAAATAACCAAGTTAATAAAACTGGAAATATTTCTTCAATATGTTAGTGGAAACTTTGCAAAATTTTCCTATTAATAATGTCTCAACAAATATATTTCTATGAGTACCAACAATTTCAAGTGCAATTATATTATTTCATTACATCACCTTCATGGCATAGGTATGACAGATATTAAAATGTCAATTGCACAAATTATTGCTCATATATGATATTAAATAGTATCCTAGAGGAATGAAATGGTAGACTTGCATCAAAATTAATTTCTTTTCCTTTAGTCTTTTAGACAACATGTGACTACAATTAATTTTCACTGTCTCACATTGTAAAACACAAAACTCAGAAACATATATGCAATAAACCAGGTTTCACCATGAAGGATAATGTCAGCCCCCAATTTTACTTTTTAAGCAAATAGTTTGAGCTATAATTAAGACATAATATTCTATCATTTGGACCCAAGTCTTGACAGCAGCATTTTAGAATATTAATAACGTGTCTAACACAATGACTCAGTACCATCCAGCTTCACAGCTTTTTCCTAAATTCATTATTGACCGGGTTTAATAATCTAGCCAGAGTAGACATGTGGTCATAATACTAGGAGCTTTGGGGCAACCATAAGACTGTGTCATAATGTAATATAATTTAGACACTCTTAAAAGTTAAATGGATTCATATTTATTTGGGATGTGAGTGAGCACATGTACAAGGTATTGAGTTCTACACAAACAAATGCTGGATGCAGAGTTCTGCCAACAACATCTGTGTCATTTTTCATAGGAAGGATAACAAAACTTATTAAAATTCAAGAAAGTAATTGTGTAAGCATGACTATAGTACATACAATTTGAAGGAAATTCAGGCCCTAGAGTGTTACTGCAGCCTCCCCTCCAGTTAAATTTTCTATTGACATGTTAAATCATACTTGTATTTATGAAAATAATTGTCCTGGCTAAAATAAAAACATCTGATTGGATGTTTATGAAACAAAAGTAAAAATAAATAAATAAAAATAAATAAATAGTAGATAAATAAATTAATTAAATAAATAAAAACAGTGTTACTTTATAATCAGATTGTTACTCCACAAGTAATATTTGTAAAACACTTAAAAACTCTAGGAAAACACAATTAAAGGGTAAATTATTTTCTTTAATTTCTCTGTCATATATAGTAGTTTCCCTTCCCTCAATTTCCCATAGTCTCTCCCATGTATCTTCCCTTGTTCCGAGATCCACCCCTACCTCCACCCCCACTCCTAAACTAGAAGGCCTCTTAGGCATGTCAACCAAGCAAAGCAGAGCAAGCTTCAATAAGACCAGACTCATACATTCACATCAAAGCTGTACATTGTAGCCCAGTAGGAAAAAAAAAAAAAAAAAAAAGGTCCCAGCAAAAAGCAAAGGGTTCAGGGACAGTCACTGTTAGGATTCCACACAAGAGCACCAAGCTATTTAGTCAGCATGTAATCAGAGGATCCAGGGCAGACCCCTACAAACTCCATGATCTCTGCTAGTTCCCATAATTACCAGTCATTGATTCTCTGTATCATGTTCTCTTGTTGTGTCTTTACCTCAAAGCTTTTGATAAATCTTTCAGTGTTCGAACAAAACGGTGCATTTTGACCTGTGATGGGGATTGTTTTGGCTTTTCAATTTTTCTGTAATTTTGTTTCTGTGGAAAAATTTGTGAGTTAGTATAAAGGAATCATTTATCAACTCTTAGTACTGAATAAACATTAATATATTCAAATTTATACTGTATGAGAACATTCAATATTACGGAGATTCAACAGAATTCTGGTTATATAAAACAAAGAAATTACACTAAGTGGGATTTCAAAACCTAACATACAAACAGAATGATATTAATAGCAATACAGCAATTATTCAAAACATCAAATCTTTACTGCTATTGGACTAATAAGGAGTTAAAGAGAGTTTCACCCTGTCTCTTAAATGGCTACAGAGGAAGTTTCTTAGGGTTTGGAGTCAATTTGATAAAAGTGATAAAGCCTTGGGTCTTGATTGACTAAAATCTTGTTTCTTTTTTGGTTATTATTATGCTACTTAACTTTTTATTAATAGTTCTTTTGTTCTTGACTAAAGTCAGCAGTGCTCTTTACATTGAATTTAAGGTTCTGTTTGTTCGATATAATAATTTGCACCTAGCTGGAGGTCATCAGTTGGTGAGGCTTCAATGTGCATCACAATGCACCATGTCCTGAAAAACATTTGCACCTTTCATAGAAACAGATTTTTTTTTTTCCTTTCTAAAGCTCAGTGAGAAGATGGGGGTGGGGGTACTGCTCAATGCTTAGTAACTTGGTTTTGCAGAGTAACTAAGTTTAGTTCCCAATTTCAAATTAGCAGCTACACTAACAGAAAGACATACTTATATACATAATTCAAAATGCATCTTTAAGAAAAGGCATATGAGACATTATTGACTATGAAGCAAGGGTGATGTTATCAATGCATGTGCTAACTCTCAGTGAGTGAAGTTGCATGCAGGCAAAGTGACTGCTATTTCTGATATCTGTACAATTTATTTTCAAGCACTGTGTCAGGTAAAACTTTCTTTTTAAACTGACTTTTGTGTTTTCTAATCAAAGCCCTGCCATGTTAAGATATATCTTAAATATGTTGAAAGGGCTTAAAACTTTGTTTGGGAAAACCATGTTTTATATTCATGTTCATCAATTTTGGTTGATGTATAAAGAAGGTGCTTAGCTTTGGATGTATCTGAAGCCAAAAACATATTTTACACTGTACATGAGTAATTATAGTAGAATTTGGAAAATGACTTCAAGGAAGTGAAATGCAGGCACTCATCCAGAATTGCCTTTCAGATTTTAATAACTGATATTCAATTTCCAGAATATCAAACTATAATAGATTAGTAGAATGATCCAGAAATTATGACAACTATCAAGGTGCTATCTTAGAAAACATGTCTGCATTTTATTGCACTCTCAGTTTTATTCTCAACTCTATTATTCACTATTTTATATAAAGGACTTAATTCTACATCTAAAAGAAATCACACACACAAAAAAAATTTCACAGCATGCCATTAACGTAGAATGACTTACATCAATCTCTGTATGGAAAATATTCTGATGAGTTTCTGCTACCTAACACATATCTTTACAGACACACACACACACACACACACACACACACACACACACACACAAGCATAAATACACTGCACACATGCATAGTCACATACACATATATTCACACAGACAAATGCATTCATGTATGCTCAGACACCTGTAAGCACATATAAATTTACACATTTGTAACTGCAATTGTCACTTTAGGTCAGGATGATGGTGATACTTCAAATTAAATATCTAGATGCAAACTTCATTAATCATGATCTCATACAAATTTTACTCCCATTACATTAGCATTGCTAATACACCATTGCCAACCCACACTACTGTGCAATAATTGCCATCCTTATTTTATTGCTGATGAAACTGAGAACCAAATAAATTATTTATGGTTAATTATATTATCTCCCTAAAGAGGTTGCAAATTTCTTCAAGGTAATAAACAACATTTTCTACTTTGTTTGTTAGGTTTTCTTTTTCATATAATTATTATTTAATGTTTTTCTGAGGACATAAAGAGAACATTAAACCTTTTCCAGAAAGTAAGGCAAGTAAACATTAATTTGAGTCTGTTTCTGGATCTTTAAACAGGGCATTGATGAGTATTACATTTTATTTTTTCTTTTCTTTTGTCTGTCTCTCTCTTTTTTTTTAAAGCTTACTTGAGAAATTTACAACATTAGTTCTGCCCATAGTCATGAATGTGACAGATTGTGTTAATGGATGATTGATGCAGGAATGTTTGGTCTACTGCTGGCAAGGTCATTTATAAGGATATTGGTGTGGGTTGTGGCAGAAAGTGAGTTGAGCACAAGCCAGTTAGCTAGTCAGCAGGCAGAATTCACCATGGTTTCTGAGGAAGAACCTGCATTGATGTTCTTTAAGGATAAACAGTAACCCATAAGATGAAATAAATCATTGCATTAAATCGCCGTCAGATAGTGTATTTTGTTCAAGCAATAGAGAAATAAACTAGAACATTCTGTTAACAGTTCCTATATACATAACTTATACTGTAAAGATAAGGAATCTATGAAGGAATTTGTCTTAAAATTCTAAAGTAGCCAGTTCAGACTGCAGCATGTCTCATCTTAATATTGATTCAGTACTCATTTGAAGATATCAACATATCCAAATATTACCAACTGAACTAATGCATATTAAAAATATCTATTAATGAGATCACAATTCTATGTCTTATAGTAAAGGCATGTCTATATAAGAGACAGCATAAAATAATAAACATCACCTTTGGAACAAAAAGAATATTTACAGTAGGGAAAACTTGTATCAAAAAATCATAAAAAAGAGATAAATATCTACATTATGGCTTTCAATCTTTCTGCCACTTCCTAGAGTATCAAAGTAGGAAATAGTGTGTATCATTAGTTCTCCAAATGTACTTCATGATACATGTGGGGCTTCATGTGACATTCTGTGATGACATATTTTGAAAGGTTGGGGTTCAAAATAAGGAATATCTTAGTTGTTTTCTTCAGACATGATTAGAATGCCAAATAGTGGAACAAATATCAGTTCTCATCATAGAGCCATCATTCTGTGCACTCAAATGAATATTTCTAAAATAATTCAAAATTTCCTGGATTTGAGAAAAGGTGAGAGGTCATAGATTTTAGAAAAGAACATAATACCAGCACTTTGCTAAACCAGTGTAATTCTTATCTACATTCTAAATCTCATTCTTATACCCACAGACAAGTGTGTCTACGACTCACCATCAACAAACAACCAAACTCTAATACTCCTCTTTACAGAAAATAGGCACCATTAAGTAAAACCATAACTAGACAAATTTAAGAGAACAATGTGCACAAGGTGCTGAACCTCAATGAATAATTACATCACACTATTCCTATCTATGGCTCAGAATATCACAGAAGAAGGGCCAGAAAGTTACAGAAAGTTGGAAAATCAGGATACCTGCTATAAAACATTTTTTCATAGAAATATCTGCACATATATTATTATGAACAAGGGTAATATCAAAAGACATGTGGATGAAGAAGCAAGGAAACACCTAAATGTCCCACTGCAAGATGAGGAACTCTATGGGAAACTGAGGAAAGAAGAATTAGCCTTTCCCAGGGATGAGGCCACTAATGGTCCAATGCAGAGTGGTCATCACTGTAACTCCCCCCCCCCCACATACACATACTCACCAAACTTAACTAGTTTTATTGCATTTTATACATATATAATATACAAATAAGCATAAATATTAATAATATTCAAGGTAAAAGCAATCAATGTGAGAGAGAAGTTGAAATTGCAGGTATTTGAGTGAAGGAACTTTGGGAGACAGAGAAAGAAAATGGAAATGATGAGAGTTATTTAATTATGTTTCAAATAAACTATATATATTTAAGCTGTTTTATTTATTTACATTCCAGTTGTTGCACCCTTGCCCCACCCCCAATTCTTCATTCCTTGCCTCCTCTCCTTGCATCCAAGAGGGTGTTCCCCACAACTTTGTCTCCAGCTTTCCAAGGCCCTCCAGTCCATCAAGGATTAAGGGTATCTTCTTGCATTGAGGCCAGACCAGGCAGAGCTCTGCTTTGCATTTGCCAGGGGCCTCAGATCAGCCTGTGTAAGCTCCTGGTTGGTGGCTAGGGCTCTAGGAGCTCCCTGGTATCTGGTTTAATTGAGATTGTTGGTCCCTCTCCCTTTCAGCTCCTTCAATCCTTCCCCTAATTTAACTATAGGGGTCCTGGACCTCAATCCAATAGTTGGGTCTAAGCAGAAACTGACTTAAAAAAAAATTGGATGAAGACAAGGGTTTCCTTTGAATAATAAATTGAAGCAAGTAGTTGAGTGCCCAGTAAAGAGTAATTGCCTTTTCTAGCAGAACTATAAATGAGGGGTAATAAACATTAGAAAGACATTGCTGAAGCTTCCTTAAGTGCCTACAAAGTTATCCCTGAGAAATAGATTATCTTCTCTATCACCGTTTATGCTTCCAGTAGATACATGCATAAAACTTCTCTGCAAACTGATTTCCAGAGTGGAAGTACCAGCTTGCAATCCTACCAGCAGTGGAAGAGTGTTCTTCTTTCTTCACATCCTCACTAGCATTGGCAGTTCCTCAGAAAATTGGACATAGTACTAGCTGAGGAGCCAGGAATACCACTCCTGGGCATATACCCAGAAGATGCTGCAACATGTAATAAGGACACATGATCCTCTACGTTCATGCAGCCTTATTTATAATAGTCAGAAGCTGGAAAGAGCTCAGATGTCCCTCAACAGAGGAATGGATACAGAAAATGTGATACATTTACACAATGGAGTACTACTCAGCTATTAAAAAGAATGAATTCTTGAAATTCTTAAGCAAATGGATGGAACTAGAAAATATCATCTTGAGTGTGGTAACCCAATCACAAAAGGACACACATGGTATGCACTCACTGATAAGTGTATATTAGGCCAGAAGCTCAGAATACCCAAGGAACAATTCATAGATACATGAAGCTCAAGAAGGAAGATCAAAGTGTGGGTACTTGGGTCCTTCTTAGAAGGGGGAACAAACAAGTCATGGGTAGTTACAGAGACCAAGTGTGGAGCAGAGACTCAAGGAAATTCCATCCAGAGACTGCCCCACCTGAGGATTTATCCCATATACCGTCACCAAACGCAGAATCTATTGTGAATGCTGACAATTGCTTGCTGAAAGGAGTCTGATATAACTGTCTCCTGAGGGGCTTTACCAGTGCCTGATAAATTCAGAGGTGGATGATCTCAGCCAACCATTGGACTGAGCACAGAGTCGCCAATGAAGGAGCTAGAGAAAGGTCCCAAGGACCTGAAGGGGTTTGCAGTCCCATAGGAGGAACAAAAATATGAAGCAAACAATACCCCCAGAGCTCACCGGGAATAAACCACCAACAGAAAAGAACACATGAAGGGACCCATGGCTCCAGAAATGTATGTATCAGAAGATGGCCTTGTTGGACATCAATGGAGAGGCCCCTGATCTTGTGAAGGCTCAATGCCCTAGTGTAGAGCCAGGAAGTGGAAGTGTGTAGGATCCGGGGGAATGGTGAAGGGATAGGAGTTTTTGGAGAGAAACCAGAAAAGGGAATCACATTTGAAGTGTAAGTAAAGATAATATCTAATAAATTTTAAAAAAGTATCTCTGCAAAAACTCTACTAAGGCTCAAGGTAACAGGTTGAGTAGCTTCTATATTAATACTGTAAGAAAATGATTTATATCCAGCATTCCTCGTGATAGAATACAGCACTTTAATTTTAGAGTTGAAACTCAAACCACTATTTCTATGCTTTAAAGCTGTTTCTGAATAATTATTACTATAAATTATTATTATTACATACATTTCAAGTTTACTAGAGACTCCTGTGTGGTAATTATTTCACTTGAAACATGACTGGCAGAACTATGAAAATACTTATCAACTAGTTATTATTTAATTTTGTAACCATGTTGAGTTTTTCATTTGTTATAATAGTAATGGTATAAAAGGGGAGAACAAAATTCCATCTTAGATTCATGAACCTATGTAATCTTAGTGTTTAAGAGACCAATCATTTAACTTCTACTATGTAGGAAGCATTTTGGCAGCAATTGGAGGGAATATATTTGATATAGGAATTTTCTCTGTTCTGAATAATATATGTATGCAGCAACAACTATAATCATCAGAGAATAAGAAACATAGATATTATAGCCATGCTATAAATATTATGGATACGTAAAAATCTCACTACTTGACTGTTGAAAGGACTTAACCTGGGTTCCAAACCAAGAAATGTTTGACACTGTTCATGTGTAACTTTTACATATATGTTTATATTAATATATCCTTCACCTTATTTCTTTATATATGTAAGTACCAATGCATAGCATACTTATACACACGTAGACTCATGCATATGGATACACGTAAGATACTAGGACAGTAATAATTTAGTATCTTCAGGTAATTTATATTACATGTAACATATGGAGTGACTTGATCTTTTCCAAAGAGGAAATGAGCAGAAGTAGGTCTTGGAGAGAGGGTAAATGGGGGGGGGG
>NC_034604.1:14451577-14471135 GCF_900095145.1 Mus pahari | reverse complement strand
GGGATTTGGAGTAGTGGAGAGAGGGGAAATGGAGGGGGATTTGGAGTAGTGGAGAGAGGGGAAATGGAGGGGGATTTGGAGTAGTGGAGAGAGGGCAGCCTGAAGTAGGGATATAGTATGTAAGAGAAGAAAAATAAAAGAAATGGTCAAATTTCTACTGTAAAACATATAAATGCTTTTATATCCATGATTTATTACATATTAAAACAGCTTTCCAAGATGAAGGGATGATTTAAGCTTTGGAAATACAATACACTAAATTTGTGAAAATATATTTAAAGGCTAAATCGGGTGTGCATTAAAATCAAACCATTTGCTTTAAAAATTTAACAGAATTTAAATAACCTAAATTCATAATGTATTTGTCAATACTCATATAAATAATGTCCAAATTAGAATAATGGATTTTCATTTGGCAGATACCATATATGCACATGGATAAAAAAAATACTCTATCCATTAGGGAGAAATTGTGATTAAACTATTTCTGACTAGCTTCATGCTTATCACTCTGTGGGAATGTATTTTTGTACTGTATAAATTAATTATTCAATAATTAGAATGACTTGTTAAAATTGATACAAACTGAAGTTTCTGAAAGAAATGAAATCAAGTAATACCTTTTGAATAATGGAAGCAATACTGTTAACCTATACTTAAAGTGAAAGGCTGATTGACATATTTGAATGAGAAGATCACTCTTTGTAATGACAAATTTTGAAGTGCTGGTAGAAATGAAATAACATAAGTTTATAAACAAAACAGTGTTAAATGATTTTTGGCTCCACCTCATATTTCTGAGTATGTGGTAAATCATGTAGGTCAATTAGAAATTATTGTAACTCTTATTATCTTTAATTTTTATCCATTAGAAATTATATATTTTATTATCTTTAATCTTTTTTTACAGTCTAGTCACTATCCTCCCCTAGTTTTGCCTTCTATATCACATTCCTCATCCTCTGTCTACAAGAGGATGTCCCCATACCCCCACAGCTCCATCACCACATCAGGCCTCTCTATTTCCTGGGGTCTCAAGTGTCTCAAGGGTTAGGTGTATCTTCTATCATTGAGAGCAGATCAGGCATTCCTGTGCTGTATATGTGTCAGGGGCTTTGGACCAGCTAGAGAAATTATTATATTTTTATATTAGAAATAATTTGTAGACAAAACATCATTTAAATTATTATAATTCTAATTATTTAGTATTTAAGATAGGTGTAATTGAACACATCTCATTTTAAAATAAATTCCAGGAATATTCATGGTATTTAAATATCCAACATCCAGTGATAAAAATTACAACGTCCATTATCTAAAATTAAGAGATATAAAAAGTAGAAAAACTATAACCAGATAAAAGACAATAATCTAATAATGAATCTTCTAGAGGCCATAATGCTGTTTCCTAGCATCCACATAGAGTGACTGCATTATCCCTTTTACATAATCTTCTAGTCTCCATGAGCAGTGCATGCACATGAATTAAATTCACACACAAATACACACGTGAACACATAAACACACAGAAACACACACACACACACACACACACACATGTAAAAGTAAAATACCTCTTTAAATGACAAATAAAGATAACAAATAGGTACTTTATATAAATTTCAAACTGTGACTATTTCCCATGCATATGTGTTCAGTGGTAATTGAGAACAGTTGACTAAACATTAAATAAAGATACCATTACAAAGTTAACTCACAAAAGAAATGATTTAATTGGTGCTTGGTTACAGTTTCAGAAAATTAGTCCATGATCCTCATGTTGGGGAGCTTGACAGTAGAAATACAAGCATTGCATTGGAGTAGTTGCTGAAAACTTACATCTCATCTGCAAGGTGAAGATGTAGAGATGGAGGCTTGACTTGGTAGCCTACCTAGACTTACCTCTTCCCACAGGATAAATCCTACAAATAGTTGCATTGCCTGGACACCATGGGTTCAAACATATAAATAAATAGAGATATTACACATTCAAACTATAACATTCCACTCCCTGAAACCTATAGTTTTATAGCCATTCCACAATGCAAAATGACTTCAATCCAAATTCTAAAGTACCCCTTGTCTTCCAGAGTCAAATACTAGTTAAGATTTCCAAATTCAAAGAGCCTTCAGAGTCTCAAAGCAAAGTCTTAAGTGTAGAAAATCAAAATGCAAATCACATACTGCAAAATCACAATGGTACATTATATACATTTATTCAAAAAAAGAAGGAAAATAGGGAAGAAACACACCAGACCATAGCAAGATTGAAATCCAACAAAGTCTACAATTCTGTGTCTGAAGTTAATGGGATTATTAGACTGTTCTTCTCTTGTAGCTTTTGTGACTGCAAGACACTTTGCTCTTTTGAACTGGTTCCACACTCTCTTAAAAGCTCTGATTGAGACTTACCAGGACCTTGGTATCTCCAAAATATTGTGGTCTCCAAGAGAACCTAGGCTTCACTTTCACAGATCCCACATATTGCCTTTCCAAGCCTCTGTTTAGTGATCTCTGTTTCAGTGGCTTTTATGAATCTAGGAGATTATCCAGTATCCATGACCAGAATGGATGTGGTCAAGAATACCAAGTTCTCCTCCTTACTGAGGATATAACCTGACACCATTCTGGAGATACATTTTGTAAGCTTTCATTTGTTAATGTTTTCCTTTGCTAATTAAACTTATTCTACTTCCTTATCAAAACTCAGAAGTTTAGCTGGGTGTAATCTTTCTCTGAGGACACTGAGATTCACTTTGAATCAATTCTTTAAACTTTGTATCTAGCCAGGTGCATGCCTTTAATCCCAGCACTCGGGAGGCAGAGGCAGGTGGATTTCTGAGTTCCAGGCCAGCCTGGTCTACAAAGTGAGTTCCAGGGCAGCCAGGGCTATAAAGAGAAACCCTGTTTCGAAAAACCTTAAAAAAAAAAAAAAAAAGTATCTCTGCCGGGCGGTGGTGGCGCACACCTTTTATCCCAGCACTTGGGAGGCAGAGGCAGGCGGATTTCTGAGTTCGAGGCCAGCCTGGTCTACAAAGTGAGTTCCAGGACAGCCTGGACAGAAACCCTGTCTCGAAAAACCAAAAAAAAAAAAAAAAGTATCTCTTATAACATTTGCTACAGTTCTGCTCTCTGTCTGTCTGTCTCTTTCTCACTCCCTGTACAGTCTATTTTTCTTTGTCTTGCTTGTTTCTTTTCATTAAATATCCTAATAAGAGTGACCACTAAATTCCACATAACACAATCAATACTAGAGTATTTTGAAACATCCTCTGCTAATGACAGTAATCAAAATCTTTTCAAGTTAGCCTTGGATATGGTCAATAGCAGCCTCATATTTGTCAAAATACCTCAATTATAATCTTTAAACCAGTTTTAATATCAAGCCCCTCTGAAACCTCCTGAGCTGGGCTTCTAAAGAAACACCTGATTTGGAAAATATTTAAAAAGAAGCACCAATTTCCCATGTTACACCCAACTACTCTCTACCCCAGTGAACTGGACAGCGAGTTCTTATCTCATGGAAAGTCTCTGACTCAGAGCTCCTAAATCTCTCCACCCAGATCACTAAGTTCCTACTGGTGGGTTGTTACCATTCTAGCCCCATGCTTCAAAACCCCAACAGCCTTTGTGGTATACATCTGGCAAACCTGTCACTGTACCTTTCTCCATGCAACCCAGTTGAACTGCCACATGCAGGAAAACATCACACAAACTTAGTTCAGAAACAATAATAACTCAAACTCTGGGTGCAACAACTAGAATCCTAATCTTGTAAGCCATATTAAATCTAAATCCTCTAGGATGAATCTTGGCAGATTTGCCATCTAATCCAGAAGACACTAATAGCTACATCTTGTCCCGTTGCTATCCCAGTCCAAAAGCCCCTCACTCTTTTCCTCCTTCCTCTCTTCTTCCATCCAACCTGGAAGTCCAGCCTACCTTCCCAGTGTTTGGTTCCTTTATTCATTGTGGGAAGAAGTCGCCTGAAATTCAAAATTCCTCTTTCCACACAACCCCTCCTGGGAAAGTGGGATTAACATCAAAATACAGGCAGCACCAGGGCCATCCACAACACTTAATAGTCTCAGTGCTACTTTCTTCCAAGCTCCTAGTAGGATGGCACATAAAGCCTCTTAAAGCACTCAATTGCTTTCTATACCACTGTCCAAAAGTTTCCCATATTTCTTTAACAATCTGCATGGCCAGTCCTAGCACAGGAATCCTCCAAATTCTAGTATCAGTTTCTGTCTTAATGTTGTATTGCTGTGAGGAGATCCCATATCAAAGGAAACATATAAAAGGAAGCATTTAACTCGGGCATTGCTTACAGGATCAAAGAGTTAGTCCATGATCACGATTGCGAGGAACATGTCAAAAGGTGGGTAAGCATGGTGCTAGAGCAGTCACTAACAATTCATATCTGGTCTGCAGGTTTCAAGCAGAAAGTGAAACTGGGCTGGCATGAGTTTCTAAGTTCTCAAAGACTATCCCTAAGGCACACCTCCTCTAAAAAGGCCACCATTATTGCTACACGGGCATACGTCCTCATCCTTACCAAATAGTACTGAGAACCAACCTTTCAAACATAAGAGCTATTCTCATATAAACAATAAAAAAAAAAACAACAACAACAACAACAACAACAAACAAACCTTTGGGGCAATTATTCAAACCACCAAATGGCTCCTTGTGGAATATGGAGAAAACTGAAAACTGGTTGTCCATAATGCTCTAAGAATCCTCTGGATGTTCCCTCCCAACACTGGCAGCACTGGTGCAGTGTCCACCCCAATGGCCAGCTTTTGATGGACGTATAAGGATCCAAGCCCAGACTGAGATGGTTATAAGGCAAACACTTTATTACCTATGCCATCTCACCAGCTCTGAGGCAAAGTGTTATTTTTCCCTCTTTATCCTCTCAGGTCTCCATTAGTTTTGTTAGTTTACTATGCAGAAAATCTGAGCTTCAGTTAGTTAAGCTCACACAAATGAAGCTCACTTGAAATGTCATTGTCTTAGTTCTCAATAGTATGAGAATAGAAATATGGGTGAAATCACAGGATTATTATTTAACCCAAAACACTCATCTCATAATATAATTTAAACTCTGAAGGGATGTAATTTGTTCAATTACTATTAAAATTATGGTAAAAAGTAGTTTTATTTTTAAATATTTATCATATATCATTAAAAATAATTCACCATTGAAAATTTTTTAAAAAGCTTACAAAAAAATTTAAATTCAAATTTTAATTTCACTGATAGCATTGAAAGTACTTAAGAAATATTAAGTGGTTGAATATAAAATGTACATGTACAAAACAGAGCTTTTATTTGGGCACATGTAATTTTATTTAAGTGCTAGTGCATAATTAATTAAATTTGAAAACTGTTACCTATAAAAGTAAAATCTGTCATCTCCAGGACACAAATGGAACCCTTGTACAATATATTCAATTGAAAGGGTTTTAACAACAGCAACACGTTGCTTCTTATGTTTCTTCATGTGAGATACATTGGCAGAGAATAAGTAATAGTTTTTTCCATAAAATATTTAATGTCCTTACTATGTGGACAGATAAAAATGGGTCTAATTGTCAGTAATGGACAACAAAAATGAAAAGGTCTATGTGTGTAGGTTTTTGTGACAGCAATCATACATATCAGCAGTTTCAAACATCATTATACTGTGCTTTCAACCAATTTGGCCAATAAACTATTCCATGAAAAAAATTCAAACAAATGTTGTGGATGCATTAGGAGAACTTGACTATACTAAAAGGACTTTATTCTAGGTTTGGCTTTTAGAAAATTTAAATTCAAGGCCATCTGGAGATATAGGCAGCTTTCAGGACAGATTGAGCAATTTACTGGGACACTGTCTCAAAATGCAAGCTGAAGGGAGAGTTTTGGTAAAGCACAATGGTAGAGCTTGTGTCTAGCCGTCAATGAGGGATACAATTCATCCCTTAGACCTTTTCAGAACATCTGCAAGCTAAATAAATATTTTTTTGTCTTAAAATATGTATTAAATGATTTTATGGAAAATGACTTGCCTTTATTTATACTGTCCACATTTTAAGGGTTATTTTACTTTATGAATATTTTTCCTGCATTTATGTATGTGTACTGTGTGCATGTCTGGTGCCCTTGGAGGACAGTGTGTTGGATCCCAAAAGAACTGGAGTTACAAATGGTTGTTAGCTACAATATTGGTGTTGATAATTGAACCCATGTTCTCTGCAAGAACAAAAAGGGCTTAGCTGCTATGCTCAGTCCCTCTTTGTTCCTTTTCTATCCAAATTTAATTACCAATTTCAACAAAAATTTTAACATTATATTAAATTTATTTTTCTATTAATGTTTAAATTCAGGTAACAATATTGTCATTTCATGTAAGTTCAAAGATTATTCCCCAAAATTTAATCCATTAACAACAGTTTGATAGTAATACATGAAGACTAATAAAAATGAAAAAGAAAAAAAAAAACTACTTACCTGTGTGGAAATACATTAGTATCAACAACCTTAAGTCTTTTACATTATAACCACCCCGATCACCTGATCAGCTGGTTTTTCATGATGGCTTATGTACTGGATTTATATAGTGATGTGAATAGGAAAAAAATCTAAATTTTCTTGAAGGGATTATGGAAGTAGTTTGTAGATTACAGATAACTGTTGTGGGAGAGAAGTACAAGAGGGAGTTAGAGAAGACAGGACATGTCATAATAGAGAATAAATAGATATGCAGCCTGAGACGAGCAGAAAGCTACTAGAAATATAATCCTTAAAACTGGACTGTGAAAACATAAAAGTAATGAAAAAGATAGTTTTGATATCTCAGGAATTAAAAGAGCTCCTTATTTGTCCCTGTCTTTTTGGTAAAAGTTAGAATGTATAGAAACAATACAGTTACTCAGTTGAAAACTTTACCAAATGAATTGTGCATGCTAGTGCCTAGTTTTTCTCAGTGACTTGTAATGGAATATGAAAAGAAAAAAACAAGGAAGGGATTATTATGCAAAACAGAGCAAACAAATGGAAAAGTGGTAATTTAAAAATTCTGTAATCTATATAAAAAAAAGTGGTAATTTAAAAATTCTGTAATCTATATAAAACCATAGTCTCGAAACATGGCAATGAATGGGACTGAACAAATTTTGTTGGAGAGATTAAAGGTGATTTATATTTCATCTCAATTTACTAAGAAACCAGAAGTAAACATTCTTTATTAAAGAAAAAAAACTGATAACTATATTTACTAGGTGCCTTGACATCTCTTGTATTTCAGTGTACATATGTTAAGATTTTTCCTTTTGAGAATATTTAATAGCCAAAAGTAATTTCAATTCGCATTGAAACTTCAGAAGTTAAATTTGATGCCAGAATGAGGTCTAACATTATTACATTTGGGTAGAACAAATGTGCACTGGCTATCATAGCTTATTCTAGTCAACTTAAGATATACACATAATGTTAACAACAGCATAAAATTGCAGAAATTACCCTAGACGAAGGCTAGTTTATAACAAAATATTATCTCATGAAAATTTTTAATTAGTACTTTGAGAATATTGTACAATTCATTATGTTTACATTCACCACCCTCTCTCTTCTCAGTCCATAATTACCTCCATGTCCTGTTCACGCAAATCAATCAACTATATCCCTACTGCTCCTCTCTCCAGCTCATCAGATTGTCTTTTTGCTGTAAAATGCCTATGGATATATGGCTTTCTACAGGAGTTTGGTCTACATACCAGGGTACAGAGCTTTAAGAAAACCACCTTCCTCTTCCTCTCTCAGCATCTGTCTTTAGTCATTGATTACTCTTACATTCTTTCCTACTCCATACCAGTGGTTTTCAGATTGGGGTTTACATAGGCCTTGCACATACTGTCACAGCTACCTAGATGTAATGTTCCTACTCTCTTTATAAAACACCATTTACACATAATCATTTATTACCTCTCATACAGTCTTTCTACCTCCAATTCCTCAGTTATACCTTACTATGAGGAAGAGAATCTATAATATAAATGGCCCATTAAGGGCTGAGTATATCATAGTATATTATTGTCTACACCTTTACCAATCATGTGTATAGGTTAACAATTGTGTGATTCTATTCCACATGTCCTTTGGTGTCTGAAAACTGAACTCACATTTTTGAAAAAAAGTACATGAACTTATTTCAGGAGTAATCTCTCTAGTTTCCCATCTACATTGTGAGGACAGATTGATCAAAAGAAAACCCATGAAGCAGGAAATGAGCTTTTGTTAGACACAAATCTGCTGATACATTGCTCCTTACTTGCCCTGTTTCCAGAATCATGAGAAAAGTGTTGCTTACTTTTGCAAGGCTGCAAAATGTTGTATAATAGGCTGATGCAGAGATTCTGTATCTTGCTCTCCAATAATTCTCATTCTGATATATCTTCTCATAGAGTGGAAAGAAATGGGAGGTTTCAGGTGAACCAATACTCCATGTTTGAATATTGAAACAAAACTATTAATTTTAGCTTATTTTTATATTACCCAAATCAAACCATAAATATAAAGACATATTATAAAATAATTTCTGACTACTGGAGTTTCTGTATCCTGAAATATCCTGAAATCCTAATCTGACAAGAGATTGAAAGTACGGATAAAAATCTGAATTACAGAGGACTAGGTTTAAACTGAAAACTGCCATCTTTCACCTACAAATTGATGATTTCGGTTCCATGACAAAGAGAACAGAGACACTTAGCACCATATAACCTACCACAGGCCTTTCCAAATCACATACAGATTATTTCTTGTGCTGATTTTAGTCAGAAGAAAAACAGACAAATTAATCATAGAAGTTTTCCTTAGGAAGGGATATAGACAGAGGGGAGTGTGGGTATATATTCCTAAAGGAATTTTAATTTCCATAAGTGAGGCTTTCTGGATATAACATTTTATACAGTGTGTTTCTAATATTGGCAGTTTATAGAAAACAGAGAATTCAGGTTTTTTATATAAACTTTGTATATACTTATCTCTGGCATCAAATAATATTTTCTTTTTTCTATTTTCTAATTATACAAACTGTCCCTTATGCAAGCCCCATTAATGTATTCTTATATTTTATATCATTTAAGGTGTTTTGTTATGACTTTGGCTTAAAAAATAATATTTATTTATCTGAGAAAATTCTTTGTACAATATGAAATTGAAGTTAATAGAATAAGGAATTCTTGAGATTTCACAACTATAACAAACCAGGGCTGATCAGAATATATTTCTCTATCTGTAGTTTTGGGATAATGAGTATACTAACATTTCAGCATTCATTACACACAGAACAAAAGTTCTCCATAATTGAAGATAATTAGCAATAGAGAAAATGAGAAGATGAAAATGACTTTGTCTTCATCTTGGCAAACTGATCTGCCAGCATGTGTGGAAATAAAGAGGTGTGGGTGAAGCTTTAAGTCATGATCTGAACTGGTCAAGGATGTCTTTATTACTGTGAATCCATCTTCCTCTTCAGGTTCTGTGCATTTAAAATTAGCCTGCAAGGTTTTCTGTATTGCCTACAAAACACTATATTGGAATTAAAGACCAATCAAATTTCAGCTATATTTAATGGTAATTCTGTGTCATTTTCTAAGTGTCAATTAGCTTTAATTTGTAAAGTCATTTAATCAGCCATGTCATTTTTAACACCCTACCTAAGTCAGAGCTCAATTGCTTGTTATATTTTTGGCAGTACTATAATTAAGTTTAACATAATTTCATTTGGAAGATTTGTTGTTATTGTTGTTCAAAAGCAGTCATTAGATTAGCATATATGAGGCATTAATTTATGTTGATACTATAGTGAAATTGTTTCTTATATGTCATTAAAATGACTGTTCTAAAATTATAGCAGATTATAGACAGCTGTATTTAAAGCCATAATAGAATACCTTCCATGTTATATTTATTTATGAACGTTCTATTGCTAACTTTAATTTTAAAATATGAGATTTCAAAATAAATATACATTTTGCAATCATTTCATAATTTGTGAACTTGTAAATATGTAATAGAGTTTTCATACAATCATGACAGCAAATATCTGTGTTCATTTCAGAGTACACAAGAGATACAACAAAGATCTGTTACAATTCAACATCAAAGGTACATAAAGATATGGAACTTTATTACATCATTTTTGGAAGTATTATCACTTCTAGGACACAAAAAAAATACCCACGAATGCATTTGAAAGGCCTCTAACTACATTCATTTAAAAACTTGTATATCAAGTAGAAGACATAATGATTCTATCCTTTGTCATAAAAATGTGAACACTTTAGAAATGAATTTACTTCTGAATATGCCATAAAAATATGATAAAATTATGCTTATCTCAATCATTTTCTTTGTACAAGACCTCCATAATATGAAGAGAGATAAAATTTCCATTGCCAATGTCAGGGAGTGCCTCTGAGGTGCATTATTAGCTGATGAGCTAATGACAATGGATAAATACTAAGCAAGAAGGTAATTTTTTTCTATGAATAGTTCATTGAGTGGAGGAGCTATTGTTTGGTTGCACATTCCTTGTAAAGGACCACACTAACAGGTTTGTATAAGCATCACTAATTAGAATTGGGTGTAAAATCAACAAATCATAAATTGTCTTGTGTGTCTGAAGATGATGGGACATAAGTTGATGGGAAAATAAAGAGATGAAGTTTGAGATGTACAGGTTAAAAACATTTTGTACATATGTATATGATTTTCAAAAAAACAAACAAACAGAAGGTTTTAAGACTTTTAAAAATCACTTGTTATCTCTTGAGTCACAGAGAAATGTGATGAAATATCAGGACCCAGTTTTAATTGTATACGTTAATAAATTATAAAGTAAATCAAATGTAAAACCTTAACACGTATTTGCAATTCTTAGGATGGAATTTCATATTGCAAATAATAATATTTTAACATATTTCAAGAATAATGTTTAATACTCTGATACATGGTACTTTACTCATCAAAATAATTGGATTTTAATTTATTCTCTTTGGGAAACACTTTTTTTCTTGGATGATTGTGAAGTCATCCTCTTAGTCTTATAGAGACGCATATTCTTTGAACATTTCATTGCAATAGATCCTACAGCTATAATCTAGTTCAATGTGTCCTAGTGCAAAAACTACAAAGCCTTCTCTAGGAAAAGACAGATTATAATTACAAGTATTAAAGGCTGATATTCATTATAAAAATCAAGGAAGCCATGCATAGGACTGCCTAGCCCTGCAGAGGAAGAAGAGAAAAGATAACAGCTTTCTTTGGAGCTGAGTTTATCTGTCTGAGTAAATTTCCACATGCAATTGAATGTGGTTTCAACAGTTTCTTTCTCTCTAACTTAAAATTTGTTTAAACCATGGCCGACTTTCAATAATATTGAGCAGATTTATACTTCTTTAAATATTATAGAATAAATTTAATGAGTAACAACACTTACTAGCATACAAACTTTACTTAGGTAATGTAGAATGTATTCACTTAAGGACGTGTGTGAGTCATAGTGATACTTCTTTACTTAAACATTTATAATTAACAGTTCTTTCAAGTTTGGAGTTGACTTGGAAAATTGGGTTATTACATTTAATCCTTAACTTTATAAAATAAAGATTCTCATGTAAAAAAATAATTAAGATATCCTACCCCCTACTAAGTTGAATTGAAAAATCCTCACTTGGGCCTTTCTACTGGTTACACTTCTTATGGTATCTGGGTTGTGTCTTAGGTATTCTGTACTTTTTGTCTACTATACACTTATCAGCAAATACATACTATGTATGTCCTATCGGATTTGGATTCCCTCACTCAGGGTGTTATTTTCTAGCACTATCCATTTGCCTGCAAAATGTGTGACATCTTCATTCTTAATAGTTGAGTAGTATTTCATTGTGTGAATGAACCACATTTTATTTTCATACTCACATTTTCTTAACATTTTCTTATCCGTTTTGTGGTGGAGGGACACCTGAGTTGCTTCCAGTTTATGTCTTTTATGACTAAAGCTACTATGAACATAGTGGAGACCTTTTCAATAAAATCAAGCAACAAAATATGTCTAACCACAACCCAGTTGCAATACCTGGAAGGGACCCTGTAGTCAAAAGCCAGCCGAAGAAGAGGAATCCTTTACTGTTAATTATTTCATGATTGCGTATGAAATATATTTTCAGACATTTCTCAAGATACTTACATTTGTCTATATCACTCATGGTTATTTCTGAAAGGGGAAATAACTATAGTTCCCAGCAACAAAGAAACCTGGGATTTAGGTTGATACACACTTCTGGGGCTAAAAGCAGAACAGTCAGCGGGTTCCCTTATTTTATTGGCATCCCATTTAAATTGTTTGAGAAATTGTCTTTTGGTGTGAATCTGACTTTAATGCCTGCACATCATGTATGGTCCCACCGGATAAACACAGTTCATCAGTCTATAGTCAAATCGAGCACATTCACTATTTCATCTACAGCCCATTAGTGAAAGAAGTGTTGTTGCCCCTTCTAAAACCATTCAAACTGGAAATAGTAGCTGTCATTTTTTTCATCAATGAAACTATCATTGCTGATCAGGTTTAAAGTTCTTACTTCTCACTTCCAGACAGAAAAAATGAATTCATACAATTGGAAAAAAAAATCACTTGGTATCAAAGACCAGCTTTGACATCCCAGGATAAACTGATGCAGGGAGCTTGTGGATGTCAGTGTTGAGAGCAGCTGACAGGATTTTTTCCAGACACCTACTGGGGCTGCTGCCTATGACAACCAATGGTTAAAGAAGATAGAGAGGAAAAATTAAACACACACACATGCACAAGTGCACACACACGTGCAAATGCACACAGAATCATCAAAGCTAAGTTATGCTTCAGCGATTTATTTCTTCTCTTACCAACTTTATACCTGTTAAGATAGTTTTTTTTTCTGTTAAGAAGAAAATTAACTCATAGCCACAAGTTACACAATTTCCAGAGATATTCATCACAGAAACATAGTCTTCAGAAACAGATTAAAATCATTTCATAAAAGGAAATTACAACAGAATATTGATTACTTATTTTTTACGTGAAATATATCTACCTAAACAATTCTCATCTATCTTTCTTTCCAAAAGCCCGTTGTGACCGCAAAGCAGTATTTTTTTAGTCATTTATTAACAAAGTTTAAACAGTCCAAGTCTATAGATGCTATTTTCTTTCTTTGCTTTGCTTCCAAGAATCTGTACTTACTGAGGAGCAAGTCATTTCTCTTTGGCTTTACTTTTGAAGTTCTTTTCAGCTAGGCTAGCTAATCATACAGTTGTCATATATACAATAGAATCATTTTCTCTTTATTATAACCTTATTATTTCCTAATGCACACCAAAAACTTGTTACCTCATCCCGAAAACACAAGATCAAGGAACTCAGGCCAAACCTACATTCTATGTTTTCTTTGATCATTAACTTGATCAAAGCTTATGCTTCTTGGCTCTATAATTATATGATCTTAATTCATGAAGGTCCACTGTAGTTTTTTGTCTAACTCAAGCAACTATTTTCATTCTATCTGGACACCCTTTTTTCTTGATTCTAACATGAAACTTTCTATCAATCACCCTAATATCCTACCTATATATTTTTTATCAACTATCCAAACTTCCAAAAATATTGAAATCAAACTAACTTCCAAAATTATTAAATTGAAACAGGAATTTCATAAAATCATTAATAGATCTAAACAGCATTATCTCAAGAACTTAAATCATCATGTTTATATTCAACTAGTGGGCTATCACATCAAATTATAGGCAGTGATGGTGCCTTGCTGTCCATTCACACCAAGTAAAATAAATGAGTATTATGGAAATGATAAACATGATAAAGCAGTTCAACAAGCAATCCTGGGATGAAGTCTCTGGTGTTGTGCTCCATCAGAGTTCACCCATCCCAGGTGAGCAGGATGGGGGACCATTTCCAGAAAGCTCATTTACCAGTTGTAACTGTTCCTGAATAGCATCTGCCAAACTAGATCTATTTGTTTCATGATGCTCCTGGACAAAAATACAGAGTTTTTAAAAAGTATTCTGGCTGAGAAGGCTGGGGAAGGGAAGCTATGTCTCAATTCATTTGTATGTCATCATTTTGTATTCTGTGTTCAATAATCTCTTAGTTGGGGTTTCTTTTGCTGTGAAGAGACATCATGACCAAGTCAAGTCTTGAAAGGGACATATAATTGGGGCTGGCTTACAAGTTCAGAGGTTCAGTCCAATTATCATCAAGGAAGGAAGCATGACAGCATACATGTAGATGTGGTGCTCCTACATATTAAACCAAAGGCAGCTAGGAGAAGACTATCAATCACACTAACCAGAGTTAGGTAGTGTGTGTGTGTGTGTGTGTGTGTGTGTGTGTGTGTGTATGAGACCTCAAAGCCCTGCTTCCACAGTGACATACTTCCTTTAACGAGTCTACACTTCTTCCAATAAGGCAACACCTCTTAATAGTACTGGTTCCCAAGGGCCAAAAAATATTCATTCTACCACAAATAACAATGGAAATGAAAGTCTGTAAGAAACCAACTACATGCACACACACACACACACACACACACACACACACACACACATGCACCTGTTATGACACTCAACATATACATACATACACACACACATACATGTAAACACACATGCACATGAACAAATCCTAAAAAAAAAAAATCTGAAACCTAAAACATACAGCTGTAGAATATCCTTATCAAGAACCACAAAACATCTTTGAATAATAGACAGGATTACTTATTAACTGGAAACAATGTGAATTACTGACAATTGTAGAATTTACATTTTACAAGAAACTAACCGACAAATGGAATAAAAGAGATTCTGTAAATAAACCAACAAAGCTATGCCAGCCTAACTATTTAGAAAGCAGACAAAACTTACAATGGAAAATAAAATATATTCAACAGATAATGCTCACAAAACAGGCTATCTACCTACAAAAGATTAAAATTAGAATAGTATATTTCATCATGTACCATAATCAATTCCAATTTTATTAAAGAAATTGATGCAAATATAATTTGCATTAAAATTAGATAACAGTTTAAGAAATGACTTTTAAGACTCCATCCCTGCCTGAATGGCTACCATCAAGAAATCTGACAGCAAATGAAGGAGATGATATAGAGAAAGAGATGGTTATTTTTTGTTGGTACAAGTGCAAACTAAGACAGTCATTATGTAAATCAGTTTACAAGTTTTTCAAAAGTAAAAATAAATAAATAAGTAAATAAAAAATAATAAATACATAGGTCCAGTAAATAAATAAATAAACTATAGTAATACTATCAGAGGGTTTCTTATCCTATCATAAAAATATATGCCAGTCCATGCTTATTGCTGCTCTATTCATAGTATCAAAGAAATGGAAACAACATATTTGTCTATCAACATAAACATGGATAATAAAAATCTGGTAAAGCACAACATGAGATATAAAGAAATACAAGATTACAACATTTGCAGGAAAATAGATAACTTAGAATAGATCATGTTATTTGGGGCTATTTAATTTTAGACATAAAAACAATATGCTGATGTTACATATACAGGGTTACAAGGCTATAGTATCTATATCAACATATGCAAATAACTATAGTGGCGGATGTACTGTAACATTTAGAAAGGCAAACAAGAAAACAGTTGGTGATAAAAAGTACAGAATATAGCTAAATGACATGTGAAACATGAAAAAAAATGAAGTTAATTATTATTTTTTATTTTTACACTATTTCTCCTTTCTTTATGATGGCTGAATACATGAAAAAGTAAATGCTAGTGATATTGAAAAATTCTAATTGAACCTCCTTAGCCTCAGAATGACTGTTCTAACTCCATAGTGTTTAGGATGAGGTAAGAGTTTAAGAGGCTACATTAATCTTACTGTTTGATGCATTTTCTTGTGATGTCATTGGAATAAGATGATTTAGAAATTATGGAAAAATATTAAAGTGAACATAATAAATAGAAAGCAGACCATAAATATCAATAATAATAATAATAATAATAATAATAATAATAATAATAATAAAGTTGCAGTTAACTTTTTAACAAATTAAAAGTTGTGGTGGAGGCTTAGCTCTCTGTTTAACAGCATATTCTACACTTTCAGAGGACTGGATCTCAGGTCTTTGCAGCTAAACTGGTTATCTCACAATCACTTGTGAACCCCTCACTAGAGTATCTGAAGCCTTCTGGCCTCAGAAGACCAGAATACATACACAGAGACAAAAGTATATACACATTAAAAAAATAAAACAAGAAATGCTATATTTTGCTTGTGATTTAAATATTTCATATTGCTTCATATTTTCTGGTTGGATTGTATAACACTGCACACTTAAGAATGGTCAAACATTTAATACTTTCTAAATCCTTTATTTCAAAGTTGTTTTCTAGTTCTAACTTTCAGTTGCATGCCAGACTTTAAGATGGCTATTTTTCTTTCATTGAGAGAATGTTTGAGACAATGGGCTATCAGGGGAGACAGTCCACTCTCCTGAAACTTCACATCATGTTGTAGAAAACCTAATGAAGAGAAAAATAATGCCAACTTCTTTTTATTTCTTGTTTTTCACTCCAATAAACTCATTGATTTTAGTGTCACACAGTAACTTTGTTCTCTACTATATTTTAAATTTAATCAAGCCAGCATTAATTGGGAGCTCCAAGTATTATTGATCCAAAGCCTCTGTTGGCAAGACTTTTGGATGTACCAAGATTTGAGTAAAACTTTTATATCTTTCGTGAAGGAAAATTTTGTGATGACCATAAATGTTTTCCTCAATTATTCTTTTGAGTGAAGTCCTTTAGACTTGATATTAACCATTAATTACAAAAGTGAGAGACATTTATTATTTCTATATTGTTGGGTCCATATGAAAAATACAGAGATAACAAGTCAGACTTACTGAGATGCCTTAGAAAAGGATTAACTTTTCTACTTTGGCAGTGTTTTAAATAAACCAAATCATTGGTCAACCTTCTTTTTTTTTCCGGAGAACATTCTAGCAAGGCTTTGTTTTCTTTTTCTGATCATGAGTCCAGTACACAGACACCTCTGCTGGTGTCATGATATAATTTCTTCCGCATTTAGTCTTCCATTTCAAAATATGACATGCTGAGTATTTACACCTGTCATAGACCTCAAATATCAAAATGCATAAGTTATTTTAGATTGAAATGAAAATAAAATAATTTTCAAGTTATACAATGATATATTCTTATTATGGAAGTATGGAAATATATACCCTATGAAACCATGTTGAGAAAATCTTTTCTGTTATAAAGGTAAGAATTTAATGAAGGTAAGAACTTAAGAGGGACTTTGGCATAGATTGATTTGTTTGGATTTTCTTTTTTAAACTTAATGGTCTTTTGCTTATATACTATGTGTGCTGATTTTGTGCTATATATGTTATTTTTGTCTCCTTGAATATCAGTGTATATGTGTGTTTCTTGTGCTTCTCAATAGTTTTAAATTTTTGTATTCCCTGCTACTTGGTTGGCCTAGTAGGCCTTAGGATAAGCACCTGAAGCAGGCACACCTGTCAGATGGATGCAGGTCAAAAGATTGATAATCTCTAGCCTTGCAACTTTGTAACCATGCTGAATGCTCTAGCTGATGTCTTCTGGAGACTTCACACTTTCTTATTCTGAGGCTGATAGCCACTGGCTTCTTTTCTTTATGATTCTCTATGCTTCACTTTGCTACTTAACACTATCTTACTGTTCTGTGATTAAAAACTTAACTCTTTATCTCCCTATTACTTTATAAATATCTTTGCATGGTTAATACATATATATGAGAGAGAGAGAGAGAGAGAGAGAGAGAGAGAGAGAGAGAGAGAGAGAGAGGGAGAGGGAGAGGGAGAGGGAGAGGGAGAGGGAGAGGGAGAGAGAGAGAGAGAGCTGAAGTCCCCATGAGTAGGTTTCATTGAGCAAGTACCAGTGCATAACAGGGCAGCAAGTACTACCTCATTCTGGATGAGAAGTAAGCTTCAACCTTTATTACACATAGAAATAAAAAGCTTCTACTTTTTCATTACTAAGTAGCTAAATGAATAAAGAAACCTGTCTCATCGCAATAAATGCCTGCCTGTTGCTTTCTGCTCTCCCTGGAGCTCCTTTTCCTCTTAGTCTATGTTCTTATCCTGCCTGCTCAGTTCTCTCTTCCTTTTCTGTTTTCATCTGTTCAGCTCCTCACCCAATTAAAATTTGGGTGAAAACATATAAGATAAAATATAATTAATATCTATTCTATAATATCTTTCTTGTTAAGATGCATAATAATTGGGGAAATTTAATTTAATTATGTTTGATATTATACTAAATGTATGAGTAAATGTATAGTTTCATGATTGTTCACTGTTTACTTTTTAATTAAAACCAGTTGAAGTTAAATCAATTGCCTTTAAAAGTACCATTAGAATAAACTTTTCTGCAATTGTGTCAAGCTTGCACTAATTTAATTATGTTTCTAATGTACTTTAAACTTGGTATATACAGTTATTTTTCTAACCATCCAAACCATTAATCCAATTAAATAAGAAGCAATATCATGTGTAATACTTACATCTGATTTTTTGACATAAACTAATCAGAACTGAGAGCAAACAGGAGATTTTATTAAGAGGAAGATTTCAGATCCATAGAGAAAATAAAGAAAAGATCAGGATTCTCTTGCTTGAGTTCATAATCATGCAAAGGAAATCACTTGTTTCTTTGATTTTCAATGACTATATGAAACTTATGGATGAGACACTGATATTTCATATTAGCTATCAAAGTCTATACATTACTAACTGTTTAAGCTGTGTATACCTTCTGTAAAAATTATGTTATAGTTTTAGCATAATTTTTCTTTACCAGGTCCATTTAGAATGATAAATGACTCTTTCCATCAGTGTATCAATCAAACTATATTGGAATTCTACCAGTAAATTTCATAGATGTTAATTTGTCAATTCTCATCTTTAGCTGAAAAATAGGTTATAGCTGGAATTAATACATAATAAACATATTGATGATGTATAATTTAGTCAGATGGGAATTCTGGAAGAATCATGAAGATTAGAGTAGCTAAACTGAAATCTATATTAATTATTTGGTAGGACAAAATTATTACCTAGGCAGGATGTAATTTATCTTATAGTGTATGGTCTGGATTCTGTGCATTGGCTGTCTCTCAACTAAAAGTCAAATCCAGTAGCTATTCAGTCCATAAGACTCACTGTTTTGGCTTCTATAGTACAGAAAGATTTTAGCTTTCAGTCTACATTGGAAACTTACAGAAACTGGATTTTATACTGACCTATCAAAGATATACAAACTGGCTAGCAAGAGTGATGGCAAAAGCCCAGGACCAGATGGGTTTAGTTCAGAATTCTATCAGACATTCAAAGAAGACCTAATTCCAACTCTCCTCAAAGTATTCCACAAAATAGAAACAGAAGGTACTCTACCC
>NC_034604.1:14429591-14451566 GCF_900095145.1 Mus pahari | reverse complement strand
AAAAAAAAAAAGAGTGATGGCAAAAATGATTTTCTTCTTCTCAGACCTTTTATATGGGCTGCCCTTAGGAAGTCTGATCCAGATCTAGGGAGACTTCTTTCTTTACATAATTTGAAAGAAAAATCCCTCAAAGATGTGCCCAGTCAGATTTCCTGTGTGTCATATTCAAGAAAAGGATGAGTTGCTGATAGAGGCAGGCTTGGAATGTAGAACTTGGTTGAGGAGTTTGAGATTACTACACACTATGCTGCATTCATACCTCCAAAATATTGCTCCATACATGAACACTGAAAATACTGCATTGTTTTGTTGCAGAAAAGGGAAGAATAAAAGCCACTGTGACAGCTTGCTTTTCTTTTTTTATTAGATATTTTCTTTATTTATATTCCAAATGTTATCCTCTTTCCTTATTTCCCCTCAGAAACCCCACTATCCCATCCCCCACAACCCTGATCACCACAACACCCACTCCTGTTTCTCTGTCTTGGCATTCTCTTACACTGGGGCATTGAGCCTTCACAGGACCAATGTATGTACAACAAGGCCATCCTATGATACATATGCAACTGGAGCCATAGGTCCCTCCATGTGTACTCTTTGATTGGTGGTTTAGTCTAGGGCTACTGGCTTATTCATATTGTTGCTCCTCTTATGGGACTGCAAACCCCTTTAGCTGCTTGGGACTTTCTGTCCCAAGTGTTTAGTAAGCTCCTCCACTGGGGACCCTGTGCTTAGTCCAAGGTTGGCTAAGAGCATCCACCTCTGTATTTATCAGGCACTGGCAGAGCCTCTCAAGAGACAGCTGTATCAGGCTCCTGTCAACAAGCACTTGTTGGCATCCACAATAGTATCTGGGTTTGGTAGCTGTATATGGGATGGATCCCTAGGTGGGGCCATCTCTGGATGGCCTTTCCTTCAGTTTTTGCTCTACATTTAGTCTCTGTAACTCTTCCCATGGGTGTTTTATTCCCCCTTATAAGAAGGATCAAAGTATCCACATTTTGGTCTCCCTTCTTCTTTAGTTTCATGTGGTCTTTGAATTGTATGGAGTATTCTGGGCTTCTGGTCTAATATACACTTATCAGTGAGTGAATACCATATGTGTTCTTTTGTGACTGGGTTACCTCACTCAGGATAATATTTTCTAGTTTCATCCATTTGCCAAAGAATTACATAAATTCGTTGTTTTTAATAGCTGAGTAGTACCCCATTGTGGAAATATACCACATTTTCTGTATCCATTTCTCCGTTGAGGGACATCTGGGTTTTTTCTAACTTCTGGCTATTATAAATAAGGCTGCTATGTACATAGTGGAGCATGTGTCCTGATTGCATGTTGGAGCATCTTCTGAGTGTATGCCAGGAGTGGTATAGCTGAGTCCTCAGGTAGTACTATGTCCAATTTTTCTGAGGAACTGACAAACTGATTTTCAGAGTGGTTGTTCGAGCTTGCACAGCTAGCAGCAATGGAGGAGTGCTCCACATGCTCTTCCTCTATCCGCCTTCCCTCAGTACTATCAACTCTCCTTCTTCCGGCATATCTCTTTTGTTCATGGCTTTTTTTGTATGTTTCATGACTCATTTAATTTTTCCAAGTCTGTATCTGGGAGGGATACTATCCAGTGAAAAATAGTGGGTTCATCTTCAGCCATGAACTTCTGAAGAGCTATTATACAAAGTGTCAGGTATATTCACCTAAACTATTTCAAAGCAAGTTGTAGTAGTTTGCACTTTGATTTCATAAATTAGAAGATAGAGACAGGACAGTTTGGAGTTCGGGATCATGCTGAGCTATACAGTATGGGGTTTTATATATACCATTATAATATACTTTAGTTATACTTCCTAACTTCATGTAGAGAGTCCATTAGTCACTGTAAACATGGTAAGTGACTATACCATAGATGGGATAGGATCAGGCATACTTTCTTTTTCTAATTTAAGACTAACCCCTTTCTTGCCAGTTCTTCTCATAACTGCTTTCTGTACCTTCTTATCCTTTCTCACCAGATTTATGTCCCCCCCCCCGGTTTAAACTGTCTATCTATCTATCTATCTATCTATCTATCTATCTATCTATCTATCTATCTATCTATCTATCTATATCTATATCAAATAACTAATGGGTTTAATTATATCATTTCAAACATGAATGCAGTATGCTTCAATCCCTGGGACTCATGTTATGCTCTCTACTCCTATTCTTCTCCTTCTTCCATATCTAAGCCCTTCTTCTAGTTTTGAGCATTGTCTCAATTGTATTACATTGATTTTATCGGTCGCTTGTTTTGTCTAGTGATGTTCTCAGTGGTAGCATTATAAGAGATGATAGCGTGCTGTCTTGCTTCTAAAGCTCGTTTCCTTTACTTTGATGCACTGAATGCTATTTTACCCAAGTGTGCTTTCATTGTGCTGAGTTGCTTCTAGAAACATTCTCTTCCTTTGTATGCAAAGTAAAATTCAAAAGTCTAGACTATCTCATGACTAACGTTGACTTCTTATTGTATGTACATAAGAGTCATTGACATGAAATCACAAAGAACAGAGAACCCCAATGTGGATACAACGAGATTCCTTTGTCTTTCTCAACAGATTTTTTTTTCCATTATTTCATTCTCCATGTTACTTCTGCACTTCAGACTTAGAGGTTGCATGTCAGTGTGTTTCCTGGTTTGACATAGAATCTTATAGATGAGAATTTTGTCTAAGCATGAGGTGACTGTCTTCATATATACCTTTGAACTATGTCTGCAGGTACATACTACCCCACCATTTGGATCTAGATATGGAGAGACTCACAACTTTCCTACTCACAAGTTCTTTATGTTTAGTTATGAATGACATGTATTTAAATATTTACTTTCCTAATATATATTTGGTACCTCATGACATTTGGTACATTAGGTTAAGTTAAAAATAGATTCTATTCTATGGTGAAATATTGGCTCACTTTTAAGGGTGGAGACCTCACTAGAAGATCTCTGTATAATGCTGCAACCTTGATTAGACATTTACTTTGGAAAATAATTGGACACTCTAAATACTTGGATTTTATTTCAAATGTGCTTAATATTAATACTTTTAGGTTTTGTGTCTTTTTGGAATTATATTAACAAAAATGACAACTTATTATGTAGTCTATATAAAATAAGTATTTACTACTATATTACTATGTACTATTTTCTTTATGGCTACATGGACAATATACTTATATAAGTATATAGAATCTATGTAATGCTGCTGCTGCTACTACTACTACTAATATACCTGATTTTTTTAACAGTTGTGTAACTCATGAGAAATATGCTGATTTGCTTTCAAACATGTATTTTCTTTTATGTATTCAATATCAAACATTAGGATACATCACTTGTATGATTAACTTATTTTCTAATTCACTAGGACATTTTTGAGTTTTGGAATAAAACACTGAAGTATATTACCCAGTAGAAAGTAGTTTGGCCATTTTAAAATACCACAAAAGATTAGTTGAATTATGGTGGCCTTCAAAATACCAAATAATAGGAGAATTAGCACTAAAACTTTGAATAAGGAAAATTTAAGGAAGTATGTAGCATGGAGACAAATTTAGGTATTTAGATAACTTTCACAATTAACATATTGTCCACATGTTTTCCTATTGATTCATTACAACCAAAGTGACATTAAGTTATAATTATTCTTCCTTCAAGAAGATAGAGATGATTCATGAGAAACTAACAAATGCATAAAGCAGGTGAAGTATTGTCCATCTACCCTGTTACTGTTAGAGATAACAGTATAACATATACCATGGGACCACCTTAAAATTAACCTTGCCATCTTAACTCCTTCAAATTTAGTTAACCTATATACTTCAGCTACTAAATTTTTGAATGTTTCATTTCCCTATTTCATTGCTTTAATATGATGGATTCATTGATCAACAAATTTTTGCTGTCATTCTCCCATCTATAGTATTATTTTCAGTGTGTTCACTTGGCAGAGTTTGCTCTGTAACATAAACCACTTTCATGTTTCTATCCTCACCCCCTATCGTCTCAGAGTAAGATCAGGTTTGACCTCAAACTCTATCCTCTTGCTTTAACTTCATTAGTTGATGATATTACAAACATGAACCACAACATTTAGTCATTCTCAATTTCTGCTAAAGTAGGTAAAATCTGCATCATTTCAATGTGAATTCCTTTTCCTCTATTTACTTGTTATTTAAACTGAGTAATAGCCAAAGGTACTTTAGCTCAATTTACTTCTCAATGTGTCCTTACTCGAAATTTTTATGTGTTCATTTAGTGTTGCTACAAGAAGTGTGTACTCAGATGGGCCTGCTTTTCATCAAATGTATGGTCCCCCAATAACTATGGGTTAAGTGGACCATTGGAGCTGCTTGCTGCTCAATTTGTCTTTTGTCTGTACTTTTATTCGCTCACAAATGCTTTCTTTTTAAATAGAGCTTTATAAACTTAGATATGTTATCATGAATTAAAAAAAAAAAAAGTCTTACTAAGCCTAGCAGTAGTGGCACATACCTTTTATACTAACACTCTATAGGCAGAGGCAGGCAGATTTCTGTAGTTTCAATGCCCTCGTTGTCTACAAAGCAAGTCCCAAAACAGAAAGCAAAACAAATAAACAAACACCAAGACAAACAAAACCTTTTTACTTCTACACATATTTTTCTTTTTTTTTTTTTTTTAACTCATGTTGTTAGGATCTAACCAATACTTAAGACACTGTCTGCTAAATGTGAATGACCTGATAATCTTTTTCATACATTTAATGTTGCACATATACATTTTAGCATAGTCATAAGCATATAACTTCTTTCAAATTAAAATATGTTCTTTCATGAACTAACATTCTTTTTTATGGCTATCATTGTTTTCTTTCTCAAAGATTGCTAATTTGAGTAGCTAATGCTGGTTAAGTAGAATTGTCAAGAGAAATTCTTGTCTATAAACATATAATCAAAGATAACATACATAGGTTTTATTTTTTTTAATTCTTTTACCTCTAAGAGTAAGAAAACATGTAAATAACCTACATAAATATATGAGAGCTATTTTTCTTTATGCTTTTTGAAGAAAAATTCCATGCACAAAAATTACAAACCACTAAGTCAATGCATGTAGCAAAGATATACATTCATGTCAATAAATTCTACATTAATTTTTAGACAATAATGATGGCCAGAGAATACTGGACCCAACAGTAACGATTTAGTAGTTGTTTCAACAGAACCTCTAGATTACATGCAACAATTTAGCATCTATTTCAGCTTTATCAGTACAGCACATTCAATTGCAGTAAATATTACATTCTTACCTTCTGGTGATTTAAATATTCATCATTTCAGTAATTACATCACATAGCTTAATTGAAACACATGCATTATTTTAAGTGTTTGCTGAATGTAAGGCAGTTGGCAAACATAAATGAATATTACTGTTATTTCAAAGGGTCCTATTACTTTACTTAAGTATCTCATAGTTAAAGTTGGACCAAGAGGGCACGCCTGCTCTCCATCAGCTCATCACTGCTCATCTACTGTTGTGCTTAATTGGAACTTTAAGGGTGCACTACTTCTCAGATTATAGTTCTGTCAACTGTTGTCATTCTGTCCCCAATTCCACATTAATTTTGAGTGATACAGTCTTTGACAGGGTTCTGTCAGTCTGGCATGCTGATAGCTCTTTCAAACTGATTAAAGATTTATTATTTTCACCAGACCAAAATTTCTTTTCAGTTTTAGTCAGCTCTATCCCTGGGGTATCCAAGGATAATACAATTATAATTTTTTTCTCTGAGCTCATCCTTTCTTTCCATCCTCAAGCCTGAGGGGGGAAGTATCATGCTGCTCTTTATGAAGACATGTTTCATTTAACATATCCAGAAAGTGTTGAAAGAAGTTTCAAAACTTTACAACACATGGCATGGATGTAATAAAACTCTATATATGAAACATAATTCTATTTTTATAAGAAAGAACATCCATAGGTGGAGAGTTTTTTCAAACACATTTTTTATTGTACAAAGACATCATGAAAGCTATTGTGAAAATGTAAAAGTTAATCACTAGCTAGTGGTTTGGATTTCTTATCTATCCAGAATTTGCATATTTAAATTCAGAACTATTAATTTTGTTGTCAATTAACTATTATTTATTGGCATTATTACTTATTTTTCTTCTGTATGTGAATGGAAACCATGTGAAAAAGTTGTCTTTAATTTCTTTCAGAACCCTAGAGGATTCATTTTTCCATTAGATGTTTTCTGGAGAATTGAGGTCATATAAAAATAACTAATTATATAAAATGATAACTTTAATTAATTTCATACTAAATATTTAATAATTGAATAGATACTAATTAGAAAGAAAATATCACTTATCTAGAGAAGCTCATAATGAAGATATTTTAATTGCTTTATAAAAGGTTCTTGTAGCTTAATGATCATGAAAGCAAAACTGAATACTTTAAAGTTTAGCAATATGAGGTATTTTTTCCCTCATAGAAAAGATACTATATGACTGTGACTGATGCCATTTTTTCTTACTATCTCTTGTTATATGTTTTTATTTATTATATTTGAAAAATACTCTTGAAATAACTAGTGGCATTCTTCTCTGTTCTTGATTCCTGGAAATCCATTAAATAAGGTTGTGAGTGATCCACTACTCAAAGAATTAGACTGTATTTTTTTTTCTTTTTTTAAGCATACAGAATTTCCTTTCCTTTCCTTTTATTTTATTTTATTTTATTTTATTTTATTGTAATTTACAGAGAGCTATATTTGGGTTCCAAGCAAATGTGATATAATATTAATTATATCAATGCTACACTTAAGTATTCACATTTATATTAAAGTAAATAGCATATAATTTGCTTAATATGAAAAAAGTTTTATCTTAAATGAGAGACTATAAGGCATATAATCATTTAACAATCCTTTTTCAAACCTACACATGATTTTTTAAATTAATTAATTAATTTATTTATTATTATTTTCTTTTTTTACCTTTCAAATGCTATCCTGAAAGATCCCTATACCCCCCTGCCCCTGCTCCCCTACCCACCCACTCCCACTACTTGACCCTGGCCTTCCCCTGTGCATTCCAAAAACTTGTTATTTAAATGAGTATTGATCTGTGTCATTTACTGTACATAATTTTTTTACTAGGAAAGAATTAGATTTTATTTAGCTTTAGGGCTGAGGGGAAGAGAAAAAGAAAGTAAGAGAGACCTAGTACGATACCCAAGCAAATTTTGTAGAAACAATAAATGCAATTGTACCTTAACCATTAAGCACCAAATCTCTTATATTTGGAATCAAATGTGAGACTAATGGGAACATTTGAGTTTTGTTTCACCTCAACCTTTGAAATTACTATATATTTAAATGGTGCTTACTACATAAGTGTTAAGAGTTAAGGAATAATTCTCATCTATGCAGAGACTTGGACCTTACTGTTTTCTATATTCAGTATTGATAAGTAATGATATTCCACAGTATGTACTGAAGTTATCTTAAAAAATGAGCATGTTCATGCATGCAAAATTTTATGTATAATAAATATCTTGGAGTATATTACTATATAATTAATATGTTTATTTCTTGATATTACTATAGCTACAGTTTCTTCCTCAATAAGAGCAAATTAAGATAGCAGAAAATCATCACATTAGTACCATTTTCTAGATTATTTATATCATAGTTTTATTTAATATTTACAACTTCTTATTTTATAAATTATCATAATTTTACCTAATATTTACAGATACTTATTTTATGAATTAACTTTTAAAATGGATGAATGTACTAATAAATATGCATTATATTAGATTTTATGTAAACTATCAGCACACATAGAATTATTTCTTTGAATTCTAATTCTGAATAAATAATAATTTAGCTCAGTGTAAATTAATCCCTTATACTGGCACAAACTAATGCAAGCACGAGTCAATTTGGCAGATTAAAAAGTTATTCCTGTGTGTTTGGACACCAGGATAAACCACATACTCACTTCTTATTTTAACAGTCAGCTTGAAACTGACAAGAATTAAAGTATTCATAAAGTTTTCTGACTCAAAGTTTCTAACATTGTTTCATTAAATATAAATTTATTGGTTCATTGTCCTTTATAAACTATAAATTACACACTTTTGTGTGTGTGTGTTTTGTTTTTTTTTTTTTGTTTTTTTTTTGTTTTGCTTTGCTTTTGTTTTTGGTTTTTTTTTGTTGTTGTTGTTTTGTTTTGTTTTGTTTTTCGAGACAGAGACAGGGTTTTTCTGTGTAGCCTTGGCTGTCCTGGAACTCACTCTGTAGACCAGGCTGGCCTCGAACTCAGAAATCCACCTGCCTCTCCCTCCCAAGTGCTGGGATTAAAGGCGTGTGCCACCACACCCGGCTTGTTTGTGTGGTCTTATTTTATGTTTTTGTTCATTTTTTTTCTCTCATATATTACATCTTAACCCCATTTTCATTTCATTCCCTCTGACCCCACTTCCTCTATACTCCATCTCCTTCCTTCTCATCCACTCTTCCTCTTTTTCCCTTAAGTAAAAGTCAAGACTCTCAGGGATACCAACCAAATATGCCATTATAGTTGTGTATAATGTGTTTTGAGGGACTCCTTACAGAAGGGTGTAGGCTGTTTCTGATACTTACTTTATTCTTAACATAAATAAAGTAAAGACAAATATTCCTCTCTATCTTATGAGAGGAGAGTAAACGATGCTTGTCTGATAGACATCTTATGTGACTATATGATAGGAAAATATGTTGTACTTTTGATTTCTTTAAATTTGTTGGTATTCTTACATATTGCACCTATGTTGGAGTAAAGCATGAATCAAATCTGTTTGTATTTTAAAACAAGTTAAAAAAACCATTTTTCCATATATGTAATAATATATATTTATTTTAATAGGTAATCATAACTATAATTTGAATGACTATCATCATCAGGTTATAATTGATTTTGTTAATAAAAATCCAAGCCAGCACAGCAAGTAAAAACAATAAGTTGTCATTTCATATTACATATCTGACACTTATAAAACAAATATTTTATAACATTTAACTTTTCTAATTTTACTTATATTAACAAATGATTTCTACATGCATATATAGAATACAGTTATTCTATATTTATTTTTAAGATAAATATTCATAAAGTGCTTGAGGCATCAAATGCACTTAAATAAAAAACTGTTTGTGAAGCTTATGTGATTAAAAACTCCACCCTACATTCTTACTGCTGTGACAAACTGACTCACAAAGCAATATAAACAAAGATTTTCACAGGTTCAAGGATTGAGAGTACAGTTGATGACTGTTAACATGGGGTATTGGTTGAAGCAAAAGGTCTTTCCTTCTCATGTCTACAGACAAGAAGCAGAAAGAGAGAAGGGTTTGTGTAACACTTGCACTCTCTATTTAATTTCATGGATAGCATTACTACATTCACAGGGCATCTTGGCACAGGATTCAGCCTCCCCATTTTTATCAGATGGAGGTGATAGTCCTGAAGTTTCATCTCTTCTGGGATAGCTAAAGACTATCATTGGTGCAGGGAGGAAAAAGTGCTGGTTTTCTTCAAGTATTTCCTTGGATCTTGTAAGCAAATCTGAGAATGTTCATTGTAAAACTTATGACTCCTTCATAGCAGACAGAATGAGACTCTTGGCATGTAAGGACCAGAACATTTCAATGGGCTTATTTGTTCTTTCCATCATTATACTGAACAGAAAAACTATTAAAACATATATGTGCTTGCCTACAAAAGTAATAAGTGATAGCAAAACAAGATGCTTGAAGAAAATTAATCTATTACTAATGTTGCTTTGAACAAGGAAGGTATTCTTTATTTAAAAAATGAAATTTGAAAAAATCCAATAAAGAATGAAATTAAGAAAAATTTACTAGCAATTTTAATATTAGATTAGAACGAAATGATTTACATGAATATGTAATATATTAAGTATAACATGTTTAAAATAATGAAATGACAAGTCTTATATATAGATGGTATTAATATAAAAAACAAAAACATATTTTTTATTGTTTTGTATTAGGACAATGCTAGGGTTTGAATCCTGAAATTTGTTCATCTTTGGCAAGTGCTGTACCGCTGAGTTACATTAGAAGACCCAGAGCTGTGTATTCAGAGTACTAAAAATATAAAATAAATTTCTTCCAATGGAAATTGACATAGTATTCAATATCATTATGCTTTGTGGGATAACGTATTGCTATAATTACAGTACACTTGTTGATTAGCTGTCCAATAGAACTATGGAGATACAAATAAATTTCATACAATTGAAACTATAAAAGAAAAAGTAAAAAAGAAAATTAAATGAAAAATGTTTTAAATACCTAAAATTTGTCATGCCAGAGATAAATAGAGCTTGGTATGTGGTGGGTACTTAAAAAGAGAGATTATGGCCAGTAAAATGGATTAAAGATGGTAAAACCACTTGTTTCCAAGAGTGACAACATGAGTTTCATCCCTGAGCCTCACACAGAACAGAACCAACTGAAGTAAATTGTCCTCTGATCTCTTAATGAATGCTAAGAATTATTCACAGATATAAAATAAATAAATAAATAAATAAATAAATAAATAAATAAATAAATAAACAAATAAGAATTTTAAGTAATTATTAGCTGATAAAATATCAAAATTCTTGGTTGGCATACCTTTTGAAAAAAAAAAGTATTTTTAAATCATGACTCTCCATATTGTCTGTGCAATATACAGGACAGAAAATAAACCTTAGCACTACCCATCTGTGATCTAATTATCAATATCTCCTTGCCTTTCTTCTCTCATCTACATAATGCCCATAAAAATACACCTTGAAGACACATTGTAAGGATCAATTATGATATAGTGAAAGCCCATACTCTTTTTAGGAGTCGCAATTTGTAGCTGTAGTAAGGACATTGTGTTCATTCAAAGAATAATCACATGTTTCAGCATTAGAGCAATGATTCATCTAAACACTGTTCACTTTGTGCTTATGAGGCTTAATGAAGGCCTAATTTAATTTGGTTGGATATTAAAAAACATCTAGTATTGTTCAGAGAAAATGATTAGCTTGGATAGAAATGAGAGCCCGGAGGGTTAGGTAGTTCATCACATAGGGAATTATTTATTGCCTTGCTAAAGTAAAACAAAACAGAATCTTGGTATTTGTAGAGTAAGATTCTATGATAACAGGGTTGCTGCTGCTTAGCTGTTGACAATACTCTATAGGAAGTGTCGATGGTAATGAGATTGTTTTGCTCTGTTAGAGATGATGGATGGCACAGGTTAGGGGGTGTTTTTTAAAAGAATACAGTCAAAAATGTTCTGTTTTCCTCTTGTTTTTTTTTCCTGGAATAAACATTCAAACACTTTATTTATTTTAGCTTTACTGAACAATTCTTGGATTTTCATATTTTATTTCTTTTTACTTTAGAATTATATTTAATTAGAAGTATTTACTTTTAAAATAGAAGGATCTTCTATATTTATTCAATATTTTTTCATTTTTATGGTAGGCTTTACAAATTCAGTGTAATTGAGTGATATTAACAAGCAATTCCTATAAGTTAATGTTAATTCAGAACTCTGGAATGCATTACAAAATTAGAACATTCTGTTTACTCATCATATTATTTATATGTAAATATATATTTATAAATGTATAAATTTAGGATATAATTTAGGATATATTCATTATTTCACTATAACTCATATAGGACCAGACTATAAGCACACTTAAATTTAAAACATTGACATTCATACACAATATAACATGACTGCTTTTGTCAAAATAGAGTATTTGTTCTTTCTATTGGTTCCATCTGGTAAATAAGAAGAGAAAAAAGGAAAAAGAAACATACTTTATTTTTGCCAGGTAAAATTATGCTGTTATCTTAAAATAGAAAGCATCTTTGTATATTGTTCTTTTGTCAGGATGGCTTGAAGATATTTGTATGAGCCTTGAATTATTTCATGTCATTGATAGTAAAATAGAAAACTGTGGAAGGCCTCTACATTTGAAATAGTGATACTTACTGATCTAGGTCTTCATTTGATGATTCATTTGCCTAACGTAGAGTTCATTTTCATGTCTGTAAAATCTCTGTCAGATTCCATGCCACTTTCTTAAATATCCATAAAGGTAGGAGAATGTATGAACAGAAAAATAAGTTAACCTAATATATCCAAATGGACATACACAAGTTACAAAAGAGACAGACAGAAAGAGAGACAGACAGGGCATACACACACACACACACACACACACACACACACACACACACACACACAAACCACACATTTTTTATTGGATATTTTATTTATTTACCTTTCAAATGTTATCCCCATTCCTGATTAATACTTCCTCCCAGAAACCCGCTATCCCATTCCCCCTCAACTTGCTTCTATGAGTGTATACCCTCACCACCCACCCATACCCACCTCCCCACCTTCACATTCCCCTATACTGGGGCATAGAGGTTTCATGGGACCAAGGGCTTCTTCTCCCATTGATGCCTAACAAGGCCATCCTCTGCTATATATATGGCTGGAGCAATGGGTCCCTCCATGTGTACTCCTTGGTTGGTGGTTTAGAACTTGGGAGCTCTGATTGGTTTATTTTGTTTCTCTTCCTATGGGGTTGCAAACCCCTTCAGCTCCTTCAGTTCTTTCTCTAACTCCTCCATTAAGGACCCCTGCTACATATCAAACTGGAGCCTTGAGTCACCCCATGTCTTTGGTCGGTGGTTTAGTCCCTGGAGATTTGAGGGGTCTGCTTGGTTGTTGTTGTTCTTCCAATGGGGTTGCAAACCCTTTGAGCTCCTTCAGTCCTTGCTCTAACTCCTGATTGGAGTCCCCATGCTCAGTCTGATGTTTGGGTGTGAGCACCAACATCTCTATTGGTCAGGCTCTGGCAAAGCCTCTTATACCAGGCTCCTGTCAGAAGCTCTTCTTCACATCAGCAATGGTGTATAGTTTTGGTGTCTGCAGATGGAATGGATCCCTAGGTGGGACAGTCTCTGGGTGTCCTTTCCTTCAGACTCTGCTCCACTTTTTTGTCTCTGTATTTCCTTTCGACAGAAGAAATTCTCAATTATTATTTTTGAGGTAAGTGGTTGGTTTCATCCCTCAACTGGGAACTATAGCTATGCACTGTATATGATCTCTAAAGTTTCCATTTCAACTCTGTTAGGTATTTTGGCTAATGTCCTCCCTCTTGGATCCTGGGAACCTCTTGGACTCCTGGTATCTGGGACTTTCTAATGACTACACCCAATTAACCCTCCACCACTGATCCACATCTCCTTTCCAATCCCTGTTCCTTTGTACTTCTCTACCATCTCCTCCCCATATCTGATCTAGCCCCTCACTTTTCTTTCCCCTCCTATCTTCCTCCCAGATCCCTCTATCCCTCTACCTCCCAAGATTATTTCCCCTCTTCTGAGTAGGACATTAGTTTCCACACTTCGGTGTGTTCCTCCTTCTTCTTAAGAATTTGGATTGTCTTACAAAATAAGAAATGTTTTAAATATCTTTCCACAAGTATAAGCTCTAAATCATAAAGTAGCACAAACTAGTAAAGATATTTGTGAAGGCAGATGTGTATAAAATCTATGTGCATGCTAGGTAATAAAATGTATGTAATGAGTTACCCACAAAATGCTTTATGATTTATCCTATGTTTGCAGGAATGTGGGAATATGACATTTGTACCTGAGGTAGTCTTGAAATTAATCTTCTCAACAGTACTTTTAAGTCATATTCTTTATTTTTTAATGGCAATAATAATCTCTCAGTTGTAGATAGAAACATGTAGGGCGATGATGGCGCACACCTTTAGTCCCAGCAATTGGGAGGCAGAGGCAGGCAGATTTCTGAGTTCAAGATCAGCCTGGTCTACAAAGTGAGTTCCAGGACAGCCAGGGCTATACAGAGAAACCCCGTATTGAAAAACCACAAAAAAAAAAAAAAAAAAAAAAAAAGAAAGAAAGAAAGAAAGAAAGAAAGAAAGAAAGAAAGAGAGAACGAAAAAAAGAAAGCAACATGTAAAAATGGGAACAAACTGGAAAAGGGAAAANCCAGGGCTATACAGAGAAACCCCGTATTGAAAAAAAAAAAAAAAAAAAAAAAAAAAAGAAAGAAAGAAAGAAAGAAAGAAAGAAAGAAAGAAAGAAAGAAAGAAAGAAAGAAAGAAAGAAACATGTAAAAATGGGAACAAACTGGAAAAGGGAAAAGAGACTGCTAATGTCACAGTATTTTCAGGAATTTTCAAGAGATCACTGCTGATTGACTGGGCATTTGCCGCACAGAAAAACAACTTTTGAATCAACTTTAATCTGAACACTTGATAGGAACAAGAACATTGAACAGTATATCCCTGGATCTTAATCTATCAACACAAGTATAAATGACAAGGTAAGAATTAGCCAAAGAACCATTAATTGGAGTAATGCAATTATTATTAATGGTGACATACAAGAGGAGCTTAGTGGATCCAAATTGAATATCTAAATCTATGTATATATGTATGAATCTAATACTTAGTACTGCTGATGTGAGCTGAGAAACTGTGAGATACTTAGTATGATGAGACGCCGCTATAATGGTTCAGTCTCCTGAGCACTGAGGATATAATGCAGAAGAGCATCAATACGAAAAATCTCTGCCAGGCCCTTGGTCCTGTGAAAGTTCAATGCCCCAGTATAGGGGAATGCCTGGGCCAGGAAGAGGGAGTGGGTGGGTTGGGGAGCAGGGGGAAGGGGGAGAGGATAGGGGATTTTCAGAGGGGAAACTAGGAAAGGGGATAACATTTGAAATGTAAATAAAGAAAATATCTAATAAAAAATAATTTTAAAAAAAGAAAAAAATCTCTGCCAAGCGAGATGTGTAAACTATGATAATAATTATTTTATTGGGTAAAAAGATAAAAATAAAAATCGTGTCTCAAATATAGTCTTTGTACATTGTATCTATACCAATTTATTCAGCTCTAAAGTTAGAGGCACTATATATGTCCAAAACCAAAGATAATGTTTAATGCCTAACAACATGATATTCAGGTCTTCAAATGAACGGGATTCTTAAATATGCGATAAGATGCAGGGGACATGATAGAAGCATATGAAATGGAATAAATAGTATAAGGAAATAAATACATTATTCAGTATTACATAATCTATATTTTTCATTATCAATTCATCAGTTCGCATACAGATGTAGTTAATTTTTTCCCGTAAGAGCTCCATACTATCTAACAAAACCTTCAACACCAGGCATGACAACACTCCCTTTAAATGATAGCCATGGTTGTTCAAGAGATTCAATACAAATAATTCAATGCTATTGATTTTCACCTTAGTTGTCCCCAAGAATTGGAAAGTAAGTTCTGTTGGTGACAGAACTCGGAGGAGATCTGAACTGGAACTGACATTAAAAAGGGAGTGTTCTATGAGATTGTGTCTCCAAAAATCTTAGAAGCAGTAAGCATTAAATCTAAAATATATGTACACCTAATTTTGAACTGAATAAGAATAGTACCAATAGACATGCTAGCACGGATGGGTGAAATTTCAGAAGACCCAAATCATACATAAAGAACTACAAGCAACTAAAAATTATGATAGACCATCCTGTAAACATTCACATACCAATAGCATCATATATATTGATAAGGTTGCATTTATCTACTTACTAATATATATATATATATATATATATATATATATATATATATATACAAAATAGAACATAAATGTGAAAGAGAGATGGGCACAATAAATATACGATGCTTGAAAGAGATGAAGGAAAAAGAGAAATAATGTAATTAAAGTATAGTCTCAAAAGATTAAAATATATCATTTACAGAATAAAATTAATTTAAAGAAAATCATTTAGTTGTAATATTAATATTATCTGAGTATTCAGTGCTACAGGTCAAATATTCTGGAGTAATGACATAGGTATTTCAGTTAAGTTATAAATATTCTCTCATATTATGTACAGACATTTTATTATAGAAAATTGCAGCAACAACAATTACTGTAGATTATAGTTCTCATGAGACTGTCATCACCTCCCAACTGGGAATGTGAAGTCACTCACCCATATTCTACCATGTTTGTTCTAGGCACAGATCTTATCATTAAACATTTTCTGTTAGAGCAGTGTTATCACCTTTGTCAAAGGGCTTATTCCATTAAAATCTTTGAAAGATAACTGATATGCATCTTAATATTTATAACTTCTAATATACTCATTTTGATTTTATTGGGTAATATCTTTCCTCTAAAAGTTTTCACTGGGAATGTTAATTGACAAAAGAAATTAATCTAATTTAAAAGTAATGAATCAATGCAATAACTTCTGCTACACCTTGTTTTTATATGAAACAAATCTTAGCTAGAATGCTAATGAGAAACAACAGAAATAGGGACAATTAAATTATTTCAATCATCCTATACTGTCATTAGTATTGAATATCAAATTAGGAAAAAATAATAACTGGATATAAAGCTGTAATTCAAGCATGAAAAGTAAAACATGAATAGAAGGCAGAAAGGAAATTCACTGTATAGTTAAAACTGGCTTTAAACTCATAGAAATCTGTCTGTCTCTTCCTAAGAAATGGTTACTATTCTCAACAATAAAAGAACTTATGGGGAATCAGCATCCTGGACCTCATGTTGTACTAAAAAACAATTTTGATTAAAACTGCATGGTATTGATACAATGACAGGTAGGTAGATCAATGGAATAGAATTAAAGATCCAGAAATGAGCCCACACACCTCTGGTCACTTGATCTTTGAAAAGGAGTTAAAATCATCCAGTGGAGCAAAGACAGCATTTACAACAAATGGTGCTGGCTCAACTGGGGCTTAGCATGTAGAAGAATGGGAATTCAGGCAAGCTTAGCTAAAGCTTCTCATCTCAAATCTAATGAAGAGATATGGACAACTTAGCCTTAGTGTCAGTTGAGAGCTTTAATGTCTAGAGATTAATCAGTTTCCAAGGCAAAAGTCTTTAGAAACTCTATTTCATCAAAATGAAAAAAAAAAAACAGCAAAAATTTATACCATCAAAATTAAACTAAAATTCTAGGCAAAGAGCATGCTAACTATTTCAGGAAATAGCAGAAGAAAGGTTCAGGGTTCATTGGTTCACTGACTTAATTAAAATGACCAGGAATTTCATCTTCTTCTCCATGTAAATCACTGTTGAGAAAGCATCTGCCACCTCTGATATTTTCTAGCCTATAAATTTCAATGAATTAATCACTGTGCTTTTTCAGAGACTCTAGAGATAGATAGGCACTTGCCACTGTGCTGTCCAGTTCCTATCTCACTGATTTTTAGATGCCAGGAGAGATTTCAGAAGTTGTGAAAAGATTTAAAGAAAAATAAAACCATTTAGAAATTATCTTCTACTTTTATCTTCTCAATTCCAATAAAGCACGGTTTCAATATAACAGTACGTAATTATACAATAGCTTTAGTTTGCTGTCTGCACATCCTGTCCATGCACCTAATCAAAGTTTATAAAGTCACCATGCTGCTGAACTGGGGCTGACTTTGAATTTCTCTCTCAGAAGTAACATTTTCCAGCTGTGATAAGTCACTGAGAATGTCACGTCCCTCAAAGGTAGGGTGACATGGTATAATTCATCATTCTTGCAATGATGATTCTTGGTGTGGGTAAAATAAAGCACAGTTAGATACATCTGCAGGATAAAAGAGCCAATTATGACTAAGCTGACATATGATCAACTTATCTAAAATCGAAATATATGGCTGTTTTTAAATAACACATATCAATTATATAAATAAATATATTCTTAGTGATATGTGTGGGAAACACGATACATATTCTCATATTCATTTTCATTTTTCATTTTTCTCATCCATTTTCATTTTTCTCATCTCTCTTTCTCTTTAATTTACTTCCACTTTTATACATTGAGTAGCTCACCTTAAAATCTTATATCTGTCTACACACACACACCATAAATTTTCGAAAGCATGAGATCATTGTGTTTGTGACATTGATTTATGCATTTGCCATGATTATCTCCAGATCTGCCCACTCTCCTCAAATTTTTATAACAGAGATACTGTGTTCATGATTTAGCTGCCAGACATACTGCAGCAATTCACTGAAAGCACTTTTGTGAGTTAAGATTTCAACAATGTTCATGCAATGATCAGAGCAAAAATATATAGACACTGGCATAGCCTACAGGAGTGAGAGCAAATGTTTGCTATGTCCAAGGTAATACAAGCTGTGTTTCCTTGGTTTTCTAGAATTAACTATGAATCATAAGCACTATTGACCCAAAGAGCAAGCAAAACTAAAAGGCTTTAAAACAGTATCAAAATTCCTTCACTTTAATTTCTTTCTATTTTAGCAGAGAGAATTTATGGGTGCTTAGTTATCTCATGAGCTACATAGTAAGTGTAAGTGACAGGTGATCTTAAAACCAGTGAAGTAAGGATCATGTTTTTTTCTTGCAGAGCTGTGGATAATGGTATTAGGAATGAATATCTATTTCCTTACTGAGAAAAATACACTAAATGTGATATGAGATGTACTTTCAATAGATATTCGTATTTGAAAACAATAATTACTAAATGTTTGGTTGCCTATAATCTCAGGAATCATCTTTTTGAGAGGAGAAAAAGCATTTTATTTTTTTAAAAAAGTAGTATTTTTTAGAAAGCCTTTTAAATAATTTCAACAATGCTTAATTAAAATGTGAAATAAGAACTTTGTATTGGGCAGATATATTCCATTTATATCTTATTTTATTGCTATATTTCAGGTAAAATGTCCTAGGTACTGTGTCTTAAAATATGAATATGAAACATTTTGTGGTGGTTTGAATATGCTTGCCCCATGGAAAGTTACAATACTATGAGGTGTGATCTTGTTGGAGTATGCATGTTACTGTGTAGGCTGGTTTTAAAGTTTCGTAGTGTTCAGTCTCTGGTTAGTGCTGAAGAGAGACTACTCCTGGCTGCCATTGAATCAAGATGTAGAAATGCTCCTCCAGAGCTATGTCTGCCTGTGTGCTATCATTCTTCCCACCATGGTGGTAATGGACTGAATCTCTGAAACTGTAAGACATCCTCAATTAAATCAGTTGCCTTTGTTATGATGTATCTTCACAATAATGAAATCTTAACTAAGATATTTGATTACTTTGAAATACATTATAGTTTTGTCATATATTGAGATTAAGTTCCTAGTATCATGTGATTTCAAAATATTGGATCCAAAGTTATTATTCATGTTTGATTATATTATATTGAATTAAAACGTGATTATAAAATATTTGTGAGTTTGTTATTTTGCAAATAAACTATTAAAAATTAAGACTGGGAAGAAAACACAAATCTCTCTCATCGCATTGTTCCAAGTACATTGGGTAGAGGATATCTCCTCAATTCCTGTTAAGAAAAATGTTGGCACAAAGAGAACTGGTCTCCCAGGAGTGCTGTCACTCCCAAGCTCACAGGTGAGACCACCACTTTTGTTGCAGTAACTGTCCAAAGAGAGACCTGCCAAGAGTGCACAGGGCATAGGAACTGCAGAGAAGGCAGGAAAAGGATCCTTCTAGTCTCCATTTGTACCCCAGAGCAAACTCTGTGACACAATTCCTCACACCCATAGCCCATCTAGAGAGAACTGGTCTCCCAGGAGATCTTGTGCCAGCAGGAACAGGCACAAAGGGTCCCAGCTGGACCAGAGGCTGGGATCCAATCCAGTCAGAGCCAGCCCTGCCATCTTCCACGTGTTCCAAGCCAAGGGCACCAATGGTCCCAGAGGACTCTCCACACCACAGGACCCCTAGCACACCCGGGACCTAGGAATCACAGTGAGTGGAATGCAACATCAGCTCCAAAGAATCTCAGAGGGTCTTGTGCTAGCAGGAACAGGGACAAAGAAACCCTGCACAACCAGAGGCTAGGATTCTTTCCAGTCTGGGCCAGCACCACAATCTTCTGCATGAACCTGGCCGAGGGTATTGAGGGCTGCAGAGGACTCTCCATGACCCTCCATGCTGCAGGACCCCTAGCACACTCACGAACTCGAGATCACAGGAGAGCACATGGACAACAGAAGCAACAGAGCTTCTAGGACAGCGACCCTTTGGGCCTTCATCCTTAACCAGGAGGTGGAGCTGAGACCCAGACCCCTGGGCACCTTCCTTACCAGAGAAAAGTCGGTCTATAGGGAGGGCTCTGACCCCAGGACTCAGGAGGTGGATCAGAGTTCTATACTTCTGGACACCTGCCCTGTAAGAGGAGAGCTTGCTTGCAGAGAGTGCTGTGACCACTGGGACTCAGGTAAGAGTTAGACTCCCAGGAGTGCTGACAGAGACTAAGAGAAAAACAGGAGGAACAAGCTCCAGCCAGAGACAGAATATTAACACCAGAGATGACCACATGCAGAAAAGCAAACTTAAGAATCTTACTAACAGAAACCAAGAACACTGGGCATCATCAGAACCCAGGACGCCTACCACAGCAAATCCTGGATACCCCAACAAACCTGAAAAGCAAGATTTGGATTTAAAATAATATCTCATGGTGGTGGTAGAAGAGTTTAAGAAGGACATTAATAACTCACTTAAAGAAATACAGAAGAAAACTGCTAAACAGGTAGAAGGCCTTAAAGAATTACAGGGAAACACTGCTAAACAGTTAGAAGTCCTTAACGAGGAAACACAAAAATTCCTTAAAGAATTACAGGAAAACACAACCAAACAAGTGATGTAATTGAAAAAAACCATCCAAGATCTAAAAAGGGATGTAGAAACAATAAAATTAAAAAAAAAAAATCGAAGCAAGACAACTCTGGAGATAGAAAAGCTAGGAAAGAAATCAGGAATCATACATAGATGCAAGCATCAGCAACAGAATACAAGAGATGGAAGAGAGAATCTCAATTGCAGAAGATTCCATAGAGAACATGGGCACAACAATCAAATAAAATGCAAAATGGAAAATGCAGAAAGATCCTAACTCAAAACATCCAGGAAATCCAGGACACAATGAGAAGACCAAACCTATGGATAATAGGAGTAGATGAGAATAAAGATTTTCAACTTAAAGGGCCAGTAAATATCTTCAACAAAATTATAGAAGAAAACTTTCCTAACCTAAAGAAAGAGATGACCATGAATATTCAAGAAGCCTACAGAACTCCAAATAGACTGGACCAGAAAAGAAATTCCTTCAGACACATAATAATCAGAACAAAAATGCACTAAATAAAGATAGAGTATTAAAAGTAGTAAGGGAAAAAGGTCAAGTAACATATAAATGCAGACCTATTAGAATTACACCAGAAGATACTGGACAGATGTTATACAGAACCTAAGAGAACAAAAATGCCACCCTAGGCTACTATACCCAACAAAACTCTCAATTACCATGAGTATTCCATGAGAAAATCAAATTTAAGCAATATTTTTCCACGAATCCAGCCCTTTAAAGGATAATAAGGAAAAACTCCAACACAAGAGGGAAACTATGACATAGAAAAGCAAGAAAGTAATCTTTCAACAAACCTAAAAGAAGACAGCCACAAGAACAGAATCCCAACTCTAACAACCAAAATAACAGGATGTAACAATCACTTTTCCTTAATATTTCTTAATATCAGTGGACTCAATTCCACAATAAAAAAGATAATAGACTAACAGACTGGCTAAATAAACAGGACCCAACCTTTTGCTGCATACAGGAAATGCAGCTCAGTGACAAATACAGACACTACCTCAGATAAAAGGCTGGAAAAAATTTCCAAGCAATTGGCCCCAAGAAACAAGCTGGAGTAGCAACTCTAATATTAAATAAAATTGACTTTCAACATAAAGTTGAAAAAAAAAAAAAAAAACAAAGAAGGACACTTCATACTCAGCAAAGGTAAAATCTG
>NC_034604.1:14425934-14428747 GCF_900095145.1 Mus pahari | reverse complement strand
TATATATATATATATATATATATATATATATATATATATATCCTCAAAAATTCTACCAGAGAACTTTTAAACCTGATAAACAAGTTCAGTCAAGTAGCTGGATATATAATTAACTCAAACAAATCAGTGGCCTTTCTCTACAGAAATGATAAACAGACTGAGAAAGAAATTAGGGAAACAACACCCTTCACAATAGTCCCAAATATTATAAAATACCTTGGTGTGACAGTAAGGAAGTTAAAGATTTGTATGATAAGAACTTCAAGTCTCTGAAGAAAGAAATCAAAGATCTCAGAAGATGGAAAGAGCTCCCATGATCAAGGATTGGCAGGATTAATATAGTCAAAATGACTATCTTGCCAAAAGTAACCTACAGATTCAATGCAATCCCCATCAAAATTCCTACCCAGGTCTTCACCTAGTTAGAAATGGCAATTTGCAATTTCATTTGGTATAACAAAAATCCTAGGATAGCACAAACTATTCTCAGCAATCAAAGAACCTCTAGTGGAATCACAATCCCCGACCTCAAGCTGTACTACAGAGCAATTGTGATTAAAAACTGCATGGTACTGGTACAGCGACAGACAGGTGGATCAATGGAATAAAATTGAAAGCCCAGAAATGAACCCACACATTTATGGTAACCTGATCTTTGACAAAAGATCTAAAAACATCCAGTGGAAAGAAGACAGCATATTCAACAAATTGTGCTGGCTCAGGTGGCAGTTAGCATGTAGAAGAATGTGAATTGATCCATTCTTATCTCCTTGCAACAAGTTCAAGTCTTCGTGGATCAAAGAACTCCACATAAAATCAAATACACTGAAACTTACAGAAGAGAAAGTGGGGAAGAGCCTTGAACATATGGGCACAGGGGAACGATTTCTGAACAGAACAGCAATGGCTTGTGCTGTAATATCCAGAATCGACAAATGGGACCTCATAAAATTGCAAAGATTCTGTAAGCAAAAGACACTGTCAATAAGACAAAAAATAAAACCATCAGATTGGGAAAAGATCCAATCCTAAATCCAATAGGGGGCTAATATAAAATATAAACAAAGAACTCCATATGTTAAACTCCTGAAAACCAAATAACCCTATTCAAAAAATGGGGAACAGAGGTAAACAAAGAATTCTCAATTAAGGAATATCAAGTGGCTGAGAAGAACCTAAAAAAATGTTCAACCTCCTTAATCATCAGGGAAATGCAAATTAAAACAACACAAAGATTCTACCACACTACCAGTAAAAATGTCTAAGATCAAAATCTCAGGTGACAGCAGATGCTGGTGAGTATGTGGAGAAAGAAGGACACTCCTCCACTGCTGGTGGGATTGCAAGCTGGTACAAACCAATTGGAAATCAGTTTAGCAGTTCCTCAGAAAATTGGACATAGTATTACCAGAAGATCTAGCAATATCACTCCTGGGCCTATATCTAGAAGATGTTCCAACTCGTAATAATTACACATGCTCCATTATATTCATAGCAGCCTTCTTTATAATAGCCAGAAGCTAGAAAGAACCCAGATGTCCCTCAAAAGAGGAATGGATACAGAAAATGTGGTACATTTACACAATGGGAGTACTATGCAGCTACTAAAACAATGAATTTATGAAATTATTACACAAATAGATGGATCTGGAGGATATCATTCTAAATGAGTTAACCCAATCACAAAAGAACACACATGATATGCACTCAATGATAAGTGGATATTAGAACACAAGTTCAGAATACCCAAGATAGTATTTGCAAAACACATGAAACTCAAGAAGAAAGACCCAAGTGTGGACACTTCCGTCCTTCTTAGAAGGGGGAAAAAATACCCATGGAATGAGTTACAGAGACCAACTGTGGATCAGTTACTGAAGGAATGACTATCCAGAGACTGCTCCACCTGGGGATCCATCCAATAATCAACCACCAAACACAGAAACTATCGTGGATACCAACAAGTATTTGCTGACAGGAGCCTAATAAAGCTGACTCCATGCTGGGCGATAGTGGCACACGCCTTTAATTCCAGCAATTGGGAGACAGAGGCAGGCAGATTTCTGAGTTCAAGGCCAGCCTGGTCTACAAAGTGAGTTCCAGAACAGCCAGGGCTATACAGAGAATCCCTGTCCTGAAAAAAACAAAAAACAAAAAACAATAAAATATAAATAAATAAATAAATAAATAAACAAATAAAATGTGATAAAATAATAAACCTGTCTCCAGGAGGCTCTGCCAGTGCCTGACAAATAACAAGGATGCTCACAGCCATCCAACAGACAGAGCACTGGGTCCCCAGTGAAAGAGATAGAGAAGGTTCCCAAGGAGCTGAAATGGTTTGCAGCCACATAGGAGGAACAACAATATGAACAAACCAGTACCCCCAGAGCTCTCTGGAGTAGACCAGCAATAAAAGAAAACACATGGTGGGACTCAAGGCTCTAGCTGCATATGTAGCAGAGGGTGTCCTAGATGGTCATCAATGTGAGGAGAGGCCCTTGGTACTGTGAAGGTTCTATGCCCCAGTATAGGGGAGTGCCAGAGCCAGGAAGCAAGAGTGGGTTGGTTGGGGAGCAGAGGGGTGGGAGATAGGAAAGAGGATTTTCTGAGGGGAAACTAGGAAAGGGGATAACATTTGAAATGTATATAAAGAAAATATCTAATTAAAAAAAGAGTATACTCATGGTGATAAACTGTAAATACCACACTTTCTCAGTCTTGCTTCAAATATTCCAAAATTATATATATATATACATACAATTGTATGTATGTGTGTGTGTGTGTGTGTGTGTGTGTGTGTGTGTGTGTGT
>NC_034604.1:14424197-14425664 GCF_900095145.1 Mus pahari | reverse complement strand
TTTTTTTTTTAAAAAAAAAAGATGACCTAATTTTTTGTCATGCATTCATGAAGGCATGAATGTTTTTTCACAATACCTACTCAAAAAGTGAGAGCACAGTAACAATCTCTGTCCTGGGAACCCCCAAAATGAAGCATGGAAATTTTTAACCAGCCAATCAAGGAAAAAGATGAGGTTAGGATTGAGTAAACAACCCTAGAATAGAACATAACTTGAGGCCAACCATAGTTACCTACATATTTATTACATATCCTAGGTATATTGAGGCAATTGGATCCTTGACCTTACTTGTATCTTGTTTTACTCAGTGAGTTTCAATCCATTGATGAATACACTGTGAGAGCCTATCTAAAAATATATAAACGAATAAAATACTAAAGAATATTTAGGAAGATAATGCTGATCTCCGTTCTGTACATGTATGTATATGTGCACCAGTATCATCACACATGTTCAGGTACACACGAATCATAAACACAAAAATTCCTTTTGACACTTTATGATTTTCATATAAGTCTTCATGTAACAGAAAAATCAGGGGCTCACTAGAACATGAATTACTCTTTTGTGACAGGAAAAAAAATAGCTTTACCATAATAGCAAGAATAATAAATGATTTACAAAATGCATTCTATTAAAAAGAATTCTGAGTTAATTCTATTTAAAATATAATAGACTTTAAGCCAGAAATAAAATTTAAAATTATCCTGTTGTGGAAATATTAAAAAAAAAAAGACTGGCAAATTGCTGTACTATGCAGTAGGGTATTCTCATCTCGGCAGACCCTCTGGTCCAAAGATCCCGAGTTTCTTTGGCAGGTCGTTGCCACTCCAGCCCCATGCAATGAAGGCCCACCTCATGGTTAGGTGTCACAATACCCAGTAACTCAGTAAAATCAAAACTCTAGAAGCTTACATTTAATCAGTCAGATTTATATATCAATAGAAATCTCAATTCACAAGATGCCTACACAAAAAATTGAAAGCCCATTGATAATGGTACAAGCTGCCACCTAGATTAGACAAGTTGACCCAATTATTCTATCCCTATATGATATTACATTTACCTGTGGCTGTTGAAAACCACACTGAATCTGAATCATACTGTTCTTCAGCCTCCATCTTGCTTCCTTCTCCACATCTGTCTGTCCAACTCCATCTCCATCTCTGCAACTCTTCACTCTGCCTCCCATCACAGGTTTCTTGATGTATAAATAATTAAATTTCCAGCTTCTAGCTATTATAAATAAGGCTGCTATGAACTGTGGATACAGAAACTGTGGTACATTTACACAATGGAGTACTACTCAGCTATTAAAAACAATGAATTTATGAAATTCTTGGGCAAATGTATGTATCTGGAGGATATCATCCTTAGTGAGGTAACCCAATCATAAAAGAAGTCACTAGATATGCACTCAGTGATAAGCGGATATTAGCCCAGAAACTTAGAATGCCCAAGATACAT
>NC_034604.1:14409497-14423807 GCF_900095145.1 Mus pahari | reverse complement strand
AAACTTTATATGACCCAGCACAGGGGAAGGCCAGGGCTAAGTAGTGGGAGTGGGTGGGTAGGGGAACAGGGGGTGGGGTATAGGGACCTTTTGGGATAGCATTTGAAATGTAAATAATGAAAATAATAATAAATAAAAAAATAAAAAGGGAAAAAATAACTTAATTAATTGGACAGGAAAAATCCTGCTACATGATCCTATGACTATATGTAGGGTATTTATCATTTAAGAAAATTATTTTCTATCATCTCTTTTAAAAAGTCTTTATAATAGCACACATCATCAATCCCCACATTCACATTCCCTTTTTTGTTGTTGTTGTTTTTTTGATTTTTTGTTTTTGTTTTGTTTTGTTTTGTTTTGTTTTTCGAGACAGGTTTCTCTCTATATACCTGGCTGTCCTGGAAGTCACTTTGTAGACAAGTCTGGCCTCAAACTCAGAAATCTGCCTTCCTCTGCCTCCCGAGTGCTGGGATTAAAGACATATGCCACCACGCCCGGCTCACATTCCCTTTTTTGAACCACCAGTCAATTATTGTCTATTTTTCAGAGAACTGTGATCTTTTCATATTTCAGACAATACCAAGATAGAATTATCATCAGTAACCACACATAGTAAAGACATTTATCTCAATGCCTGGACTGAAACAACAGAGATCATAAACGCACGTGTCAGGAATAATTTATGGATTCTTCCCTGTTATTTTTCTATTCATTCTGCATAATCCCTAGAAAAATTTATTCCTTCTACAAACACACACACATTGCACATGCATACACATACACATGTGCACACACACATGCATATCAACATTACCAATATCACCATCATTATTTGTATTCATTAACCTGTGGCTGGATCCTTCTGTTTTAATGTTTACATTTTTTAGAACAGTACTTCAATTAACAGAGAATGGGGGTCTTTTAACTAACTAAACTGGAGTCTCACAGTCTTTGTGCACATATTCAGAAGTACAACGTATTCATAAAGTCATTTAAAAAATATTCAGGAATTACTATTTTTTTGTGTGTAATGACTCTACTGATTCATGTTTCTAATAGTTACCAGAAGTTCACTTTTATCCATGTAATTTTCCTTCATCATTTTATATATATATATGTATAATATATATATATATTAGAGGCTATCAATTGATGTGCAGTGACATCACATATACATCTGATGTGTTTTGACTCAGGTCTACCTGATATATACTATTAATCACATTTCAAAATATATGTTGATATGTTTATGTCTTGGAAAAAAACATGTTTTCATGTCCTTGCCAGATTTTTTGTGTTGTTGGGGGAATTATGATACATTATGCACACCCTTTATATCTTATGACTTTCAGTGTTTGCTCCAGGAACAAATTTGAGTGCTTAAAAAGAGGATAAGCTCTAGCTTTTATAGAAAGAGTAGCAGAAAGAAACTTGGAAATTTTTTACTGACAGATAAAGTTATTTAAAAAAAATTAAAAACTGCAATTCAAACCAATCTTTGAAGTTTACTAAATCCTATCAGATCAAAACTAGGGCATGTGGAGCTCAACATATGTTATGATTTTCTTCAGCCCAAACCTACAATTGACATCAAAAAGGAAGGTGATTTCCAATCGTAAATGTTCTTAGGGTATATCCAAGATGAACATATCTATTCACATCAGTGCTGGCCCTTTCTGAATATCACAAAATGTAATTTTCCTGAAGCAGAAATGTATTACTATGATAGTATAGTACAAAGCTCTGTGTATATTAACTTAGAATGAGTTTTTGCAAACACTGTTGAAATGAGTTTCAGGAGAAGTTATATGGATGACATGGCATTATTCTTCAAAAAAAGAACACAGCAAACCAGGTAAGATGCCTTGCAATAAATAGAGCCAGCTAGCAAGAATATTACTATCAAATATGTGAAGGCATACATATATGCACTAATACACATAAAAATTATACTTTGATAATCTGTAGATAATGCCCATAATTCAGTTAGCTCTTCTTTCAATATATTCAGTACAAATTGATGTTCATCAATGATATAATTAATTACTTATATATAATAGTAAATATTATAATGTATAAAATAAATAGTGGAGAATCTGAGTTCTATTCAAATTTGATAAAAACTAAACAAAAGAGATAACTGGAAATGAACTCATGTTTAATCAGAAAAAGAAGAAATCTGTGATTTTCTGATATCATTTTTAGAACAATGAAAATTTGACAAATTTTATTGAGGACATTTTTCTTGAAAAATTAGAGCAATGCTTATATTTTTCAGAGTAAATATGTGGTATTTTCAAAGACATTGAAAGTTTAAAGAAAATAAAATATTATACCTCAGCAAAACAGAAAGTAATAAACAAGAGGATATGGATGTGAAAGCAAAGGCTTTAACTGATGTTGGTAATGGTTCATTATAATCCTCCGACTACTTATTTGTATTTGAAACTCTACCTCATATGTTTACTATGTTTAATATATATGATATGTGTGTATATATATATATATATATAATATATATATAATGTATTTTTATGAGTAAAACTTTAAAATACACATATTTACATATGCATACACCTTTTAAAAATGTTTAAAATGTACATAATTCATTTTAATAGTTCTAGTGATTTTTGTAAGTAAATAATTAAACCATAAGTTATTGAGCATTAACCTCTTTATTTTCAAATTCAAACACATAGAGAAGATAGTGTTATTTCCTCTCAATTTTCAAAATTCCAAAACAGTATTTTATAATCGTAATTTTCAGTAACATACTCTTTAAGTATATTTACAGGATAGGATGGGATGGGATATTTATTTACTTGTTCTTCTTGGAGATAAAATTAAGTTAACAATCTCCTCTCCATACACATTATCCTGTTTGTTCCTCAAATTTGACAGTTCAAAAACAATTTCAGCAATTTTGAAACATATAGTATAGTTAGATGTGGTGGTCTGGCTTTGTCTTCTATATATTTGGAAGATTGAAGAGGAACATATAGTGAAGGGGTACATGGAAAGTTTACAGGGCATGTATCTCAATTCTTTAGTAAAATATAAATAGATAGATAGATAGATAGATAGATAGATAGATAGATAGATAGATAGATAGATAGATAGGTGTAAGCATATGCTCTGTCTCAGTCAACTGCTTGTTGGGCCTCTCAGAGGTCAGCCATGCTGGGCTCCTGTCTGTAGGCACATCATAGCATCAGGCATAGTGTCAGGCCTTGTTGGCACAAGTGCCCCTGTGGAATGGTGGAACATTTTATTTGACTTTTTTAATTTTTAGTTTTCTTTGTTTGTTGGTTGGTTCGTTCGTGGTGGGTTGATGTTTAAATGGCAGTTTCTTTTTTCTTATGGATTGTGAGTCTATTTGATTTTTTTCTGATTTGATTTAACTTTGGTAAATGGTAACTTTCAAGAAGACTATCCATTTCTTTTAGAGTTTCAAGTTTTGATGAGTACAGGTTTTAATGTATGACCTAATGATTCTTTGGATTGTCTAGGTTTCCCTTCCTATGTCCCCCTTCTCATTTCTAATAGTAATTTTCATATTCTTTCTGTGTCTTTTAGTTAGTTTGAATAAGATATTTCTACCTTGTTGATTTTTCTCAAAAAAAAAAAAAAAAAAAAAACCCAACAACTTTTTGTTACTGATTTTAGGTGTTGATTACTTTCTTTCTCCTTTTCTGGTTTCACCCCTCTGTTGGCTATCTTACACTATCTCCTCCACTCTGGTGTGCTGACTAAATTTTTCTAGAGTTTTCAGATGAGCTGTTCAGTTGCTAGAATGAAGTCTTTCCATTTTCTTTCTTTTTGAAGCACAGTTATATGAACTTTCTTTCCTATTTGTATTATTTTCATTGTAACCACCAGGTTTGGGTATGAGTTGGATGTGGGTATTCACACCCAAAATTTTTTTAAAACTATTTTAAATTTATTGATTCTAAAATGTCCTTAACTTATTTTTTTTATTTCAGCCTTGACCCAATAGTCATTCTGTAGAGAGTAGTTCAGTTTTCATGAATTTGTAGTCATTCTGCTTTTTATTTTTGTTGTTGTTGTTCAATTCAATTTTTAATTATTGTTAGTCAGATAAAATGCTCTTAATTTGTTTTGTTTTGTTTTCAGTTTTCTTGTATCATTTGAGAGTTTGTTATCAGAGATGAGGTCAATTTTGGAGAATATTCCAAGACTTACTGAGAAGAACATATGTTCTTTTGAATTTGGGTGAAATGTTTTTTATGTATCTGTGAGTTCAATTTTGTTTATAATGTATTTCAGCATTTCAGCATTTAGTTATTGGTGAAATAGACTGAAAATTGGTGAGAATAGGGTATTGTAGTCTCTTCTATCAATGTTTGAAAGTCAATGTGTGTGTGTGTGTGTGTGTGAGTGAGTGTGTATGTGTTTATATATATATATATATATATATATATATATATATATGGGAGAGAGAGAGAGAGAGAGAGAGGGAGAGAGAGAGAGAGAGAGAGAGAGAGAGAATGACTTTGTACAGAATGACTATTGCATCAATGCTGAAATAAAAAATAAATAAATTAAGCTCTGAAGTTTTCTTTATGTGTTGGGTCTTTATGTGGTCTAGTTATAAGATTAATTATGTCTTCTCAGAGTGAATTGGGTATTGTACCTTCATTTTCTATTTTGTGGAATATTTTGAGGAGAATTGGAATTACACCTTCTTTGATGGTCTGATAGAATTCTGCAATAAACCTATCTGGTCCTGGGCTTCTTTTGGTTGGGAGACTACTAATTATTACTTCTATTTCTGTAGGGGATGTGGGACTACTGAGATCATTAATCTGATCCTGATTTAATTTTGGTACCTGGTGTCTGTCTAGAAAATTGTCCATTTCATCCAAGTTTTCCAGTTTTGTTGAGTATAGCCTTTTGTAGTAGGATCTGATGATGTTTTGGATTTCCTCATGTTCTGTTGTTATGTCTCCCTTTTCATTTCTGATTTTGTTAATTAGGATACTGTCCCTGTGCCATCTAGTTAGTCTCACTAAGTGTTTATCTATCTTGTTGATTTTCTCAAAGAATCAGCTCCTGGTTTTGTTGATTCATTATATAGTACTTTTTGTTTCCACTTGATTGATTTCAGCCTTGAGTTTGATTATTTCTTGCTGTCTACTCCTCTTGGATATATTTGCTTCCTTTTGTTCTAGAGTGTTTAGGTTTGCTGTCGAGATGCTAGTGCATGCTCTCTCTAGTTTCTTTTTGTAGGTACTCAGAGCTGAGTTTTCCTCTTAGGACTGCTTTCATTGTGTCCAAGAAATTTGGGTATGTTGTGGCTTCATTTTCATTAAACTCTAAAAAGTCTTTAATTTCTTTCTTTATTTCTTCCNTGACCAAGGTATCATTGAGTAGAGTGTTGTTCAGCTTCCATGAGTATTTTGGCTTTCTATTATTTATGTTGTTATTGAATTCAGCCTTAGTCCGTGGTGATCTGATATGATGCATAGGATAATTTCAATAGTTTTGTATTTGTTGAGGCCTGTTTTGTCACTGAGTATGGACAATTTTGGAGAAGGTACCATGATGTGCTAAGAAGAAATTATGTCCTTTTGTTATAGTATAAAATGTCCTGTAGATATCTATTAAATCCATTTGTTTCATAACTTCTGTTAGTTTCAATGTATCTCTGTTTGGTTTCTGTTCTGTTAAGAGTGGTGTGCTGAAGTCTCCCAATGTTGTTTTGTGAAGTGCAATGTGTACTCTGAGCTTTACTAAAGTTTCTTTAATGATTGTGTCTGCCTGTGCATTTGGAGCATAAATATTCAGAATTGAGAGTTCATCTTGGAAGACTTTACCTTTGGTGAGTATGAAGTGCCCCTCCATGACTTTTTTGATAACTTTGGGTTGGAAGTCAATTATATTCAATATTAGAATGGTTACTCCAGCTTGTTTATTCAGACCATTTGCTTTGAAAATTGTTTTCGTGCCTTTCATTCTGAGGTAGTGTCTGTCATTTTCCCTGAGGTGGGTTTCCTGTAAGTAGCGAAAGGTTGGGTCCTGTTGGTGTAGCCAGTCTGATAGCCTATGTCTTTTTATTTGGGAATGGAGTCCATTGATATTAAGAGATACTAAGGAAAAGTAATAGTTGCTTCCTGTTATTTTTCATTATTAGAGTTGTGATTCTCTTCTTGTGGCTGTCTTCTTTTAGTTTTGTTGAAATATTACTTTCTTGCTTTTTCTAAGGCATACTTTCTGTCCTTGTGTTGGTGTTTTCCCTTTATTATCATTTGAAAGGCTGGATTTGTGGAAAGATACTATGTGAATTTAGCTTTGTCGTGGAATACTTTGGTTTCTCCATCTATGGTAATTGAGAGTTTTGTTAGGTATAGTAGCCTGGGCTGGCATTTGTGTTCTCTTAAGGTCTGTATGACATCTGTCCAGGATCATCGGGCTTTCATAGTCTCTGGTGAGAAGTCTGGTGTAATTCTAATAGGTCTGCCTTTATATGTTTCTTGACCATTTTCCCTTACTCTTGTAATATTCTATCTTTCTTTAGTGCATTTGTTGTTCTGATTATTATGTGTTCAAAGGAATTTCTTTTCTGGTCTAGTCTATTTGGAGTTCTGTAGGCTTCTTGTATGTTCCTGCTCATCTCTTTCTTTAGATTTGGGAAGTTTTCTTCTATAATTTTGTTGAAGGTATTTACTGGCTCTTTAGTTTGAAAATCTTCATTCCATTCTCATCTACTCCTATTATCCGTAGGTTTGGTCTTCTCATTGTGTCCTGGATTTCCTGGATGTTTTGAGTTAGGATCTTTTTTGCATTTTCAATTTTGCATTTTCTTTGATTTTTGTGTCCATGTTTTCCGTGGAATGTTCTGCACCTGAGATACTCTCTTCCATCTCTTGTATTCTGTTGCTGATGCTCTAATCTATGGTTCCTGATTTCTTTCCGAGGGTTTTTAGCTCAAGAGTTGGTCCCTTTTGGTTTCCTTTATTGATTACACTTCCATTTTTAGATCTTTGATGGTTTAGTTCAATTCCTTCACCTGTTTGGTTGTGTTTTCCCATAATTCTTTAAGGGATTTTTGTGTTTCTTCTTTAAGGACTTCTACCTGTTTAGCCATGTTTTCTTGTAATTCTTTAAGGGATTTTTGTGCTTCCTCTTTAAGGCCTTCTTACTGTTTAGCTGTGTTCTTATTTCTTTAAGTGAGTTATTAATGTCCTTCTTAAAATACTCTACCAGCATCATGAGATATGATTTTGAATCTGAATCTTGATTTTCAGGTGTTTTAGAGTATCCAGGACTCACTGTGGTGGGAGTCCTGGGTTGTGATGATGCTGAGTAGTCTTGGTTTCTGTTAGTAAGATTGTTACTTTTGCCTTTTGCTTTCTGGTAATCTCTGGCATTAGTTGCTATAGCTGTCTCTGGCTGGAACTTGTTCCTCCTGTGATTCTGTTAGCCTCTGTCCACACTCCTAGGTGTCCAACTCTCTTCTGAGTCTCACTTTTCAGAGTACTCTCTGCAGGTAAGTGCGAAGATATCTGGAGCTCGGCTCTGCCACCTAGATGAAGATGAAGGCCAGAAAGGGGCCCTGTCCTGGAAGCTATGTCACTTCTGCTGTCTGCATGTTCTCCAGTGTAGACTGTTCTCTTTGGGACCCAGGATACAAGATGGCATTCTCACCTGGTCCTGGGAACAGAGCCCTCACTGGAGGTCGCCTCTCCTTTGTAGGGGAAAGTGCGCAGAGGTCTGGGTCTTAGCTCTGCCTTTGGAAGAAGATAAAATCCCTAAAGGGAGCCTGTCCCAGAAGCTATGTTGCTTCTGCTTCCCATGTGTTCCCCTGAGCAGACTGAGTACCAGGTTTTATGTTGAAGACCTTTATAAAGTTGGACTTGAGTTTTTTGCATGGCAATAAGTATGGATCAATTTTTATTCTTCTACATGTAGACATGCACTTATTTCAGCACCATTTGTTGTAGGAAGTGTCCTTCCCGTGCTCTTTTGATTAATTTTGGATGAAAGTTTATTTTATTAGATATTAGAATGGCTATTCCACCTTGCTTCTTGGGTCTATTTTCTCAGAATTTCTTTTCTAGTTCTTTACTCTGAGGAAATGCCTGTTGTTATTGATGAACTAAGTTTCTTTTATGCAGCAGAATGAAAAATCTTATTTTTTCATCTTTTCTATTAGCCCATGTCTTTTGGGGGGAAATGGAGTGCATTGATGTTGTGAGATATTAATGACCAAGGATTGTTATTTCTTTTTATTTTGATGTCGGTGGTAATAGGGTGTGTGTGTGTGTGTGTGTGTGTGTGTGTGTGCACACGTGTGCACACACTCGCAGGTGCTGTTATGGAATTATTATTTCCTGCATTTTCTTGGATGTAGTTATCTCCCTGGGGTTGGAGATTTTCTTCTGGTATTTTCTGTAGGGCTGGATTTGTAGATAATATTTTTTGAACTTGGATTTGTCTTGAAATATCTAGTTTTCTCAATCTCTAGTACGTGAGAGTTTTGCTGGTTATGGTAATCTAGTCTGGCATTTTTGATTGTTTAGAGGTTGCACTTTATCTGTCCAGTCACTTCTAGCTTTTAGAGTCTATTAAGAAGAAGTCAGGTGTAATTCGGGTAAGGCTGCCTTTGTATGTTACCTGGCCTTTTTCCCTTGCTGTTTTATTGTTTCTTTGTTCTGTAGATTTGAGTTTCTTGATTATTATGTGCTTGCAGGAGTTTCTTTTCTGATCCAACCTAATTGTTGTTCAATAAGCTACTTATATATTTATATGCATCTCTTTCTTTATTTTGGGAAAGATTTGTTCCATGATTTTGTTGGGAATACTTTTCGGGTTCTTGGAGCTGGGAATCTTTATCTTCTTCTATTCCTATCAATTGTAGGTTAGTTCTTTTCATGGTTTTTTAGATACCCTGGAAGATTTGTGTGTGTAATTTCTTTAGATTTAACATTTTCTTTGATTGTATATCAATTTCTTTTATTGTATCTTCTATGCCTGAGATTCTATCTTTTAACTCCCATATTCTGTGGTGATGCTTGAATCTGTTTTTTCTTATCTCTTCCCTAATTTTTCTACCTCCAGAACTTCTTCAGTTTGTGTTTTCTTTATTACTTCTATTATATCTTTCAGGTATTGCACATTTTTATTTCCTTCAATGTTTAATTGTATTTTCCTGTGTATCTTTAAGGGATTTGTTTGTTTCATCTTGAATGTCCTCTACCTATTTGATTTTATTTTCCTGTATGTCTTTGGGATTTGTATCTTTTGGGATTTCTTCTTTAAAAGCCTCTATAATTTTTATATAATTGGACTTAAATTCGTTTTCTTGTGCTTTGTTTAGGTTAGGATATCCAGGGCTTGTCACAGAAGAGCACCTGTGTTCTGAAGTTGTCATCTTGCTCTGGCTTTTGTTCATTGTCTTCCTTTGAGAACCTGTAGCCATTCAGTAGCCTTGGTCCCTGGCTCATCATGTAATATGATTTATCAGCAGTGGTTTAACTTTTATGGTCCTGGTGTGTTAGACATCTGATGGGTATTCTTGTGTTGTATGATTCTGGATCTGTACTTCTGTGTGTTATAGGTCTGTTTGGTTTAGGAACTGTAGATCTGATGAAGGTGGGCAGAGAGGTGGCAGGAGAATGGATGTCTGCCTGGGCTAGCAGACTGCTCATAGCAGAGTGGCATGCCCAGAGGACACAGCAAGCTTGGAATATGAGGGAAGGGGAGCAACTTTACCATTCATCACTCCTTGGTTCTGATTGGGGACATGATAACACCGAAAAGCAAGCTCACGATTTTTTTACCATAGCATTCCCACAATTGACTGTACCATCAAAATGTGAGAAGTAACAAACATCCTTCCTTAAGTTATTGTTTCCTGATGTCAGGTGGTTTTTCACAACAAAGAGAAAAATAATTAGTATAAAACAAATGTAGTTAATAATGTTTTAACTCTCCTAAATTAGGATATTATTTTCTAAGTACAAACATAAATGATTAATAGTATATTATTTACAATATTTATAATAATGGAATATTTGTTGTTTAGCAAAGGCTTATTTTAATGAAAACAATCCATTTCAAAATCTGACAATGCACTAAACTAACACAGACATAAATAAAATAAGAATTCTATGGAAGAGAGAGTGAAACAGAGAGAAAGAGACAGAGAAAGAGACAGAGACACACAGAGAGTCAGAGACAGAAGCAGAAAGAAACAGAGAATGGTAGATACTTTCTCAATGTTTTATTCCACAAATGACACACAGAGAATGGGTTGCTTGGACAAATGAACACAAATGTATATGACCTACAACTAACGTTTTGTGATCTACATTTGTCTAGATGGCATTCTGGGTGAAAGTGTCCAGTTAGGTGAGTGCAGGGGAGGTTATCAGATACCCAGGAGATTCTCATCGAAATCGGGAGCTGCCATATTTGTAGGAAAAGTAGATACTAAGATAGATATTAAGAAAATGAAAATTCGGGCAGAAAATGAGTGCTCAAGCTATGTATGTTTCTGTGTCCAGAAGATACAAGTTAATATCATTGGTGGGTAAAATTTTTGGAGGAGCATCAGAAAGAAAATTTAATATGAGAATGTACTATCTAAGAGTCTTTCTTTTAAACAGTTGACTCTGAATTTCTTGAAGAAGTATCAGCCATATTTTTCAAACAAGTATTTTATTTAGTAATAGATAAAAGAAAGATTTTTCCCTAAAATGTTAGACTGCATCATATGTTTCAACAATAAAAGATTTTAAAGCAAAAAAATCACATATAATTTATTGGAACAACTGTATTATAAACATATACTGTGTATTAAAGTTGATTTAAAACTAGTCACTGAGCCGGACGTGGTGGCGCATGCCTTTAATCCCAGCACTCGGGAGGCAGAGGCAGGCGAATTTCTGAGTTCGAGGCCAGCCTGGTCTACAGAGTGAGTTCCAGGACAGCCAGGGCTACACAGAGAAACCCTGTCTTGAAAAACCAAAAATAAATAAATAAATAAATAAATAAATAAATAAAACTAGTCACTGAATGAATAGTCAGAAATGAAAGTTAGCATTGACACATATCATAGGTTATTTGATATAGATTTTTTTTATTTCCATACATTATTTAAAGGAATGCTATAAAAATCAAATTTAATAAGATCCAAATTTAGGACCATGAATAACAGACTGATCTCACATACACATACACATACACATAAATATGCATGTGTGCACATATAAGCTTATGCTCATGTATAAGTATTATAATTCAAGTAACTTTCAAATACCCAATACTTGGGAAATAGCAATTTGAAAGTCAGGTCTTTCTGAGGAATATGAATAAAGAAAACGTATAGGTACTGTTCTAACTCTGTTAACGGGTTCCATGAGATCAATGTTTGACATTCTATCAAATTTATCCAGATCATATATGTGATATGACATAATGAAGTTATATCTACATATATTTTCTAATAGGAACACAGATAAAAATCTAGACAGAAATTAGTGAGAAAAAATTCAACAATCATTCTATTGTCAGTGTAGTTAGAAAGCATCTTACTATTCTATGCTGCAAAGAATGTAGTAGAATATTTCAAACCTAGAAACATCATAACAAAATTATAGCATTAGGAGAACTTTCATATTTGGCTTTTAAACTGTTCCCAAATCTTTATATAAAATTATCTACATACTTGGGCTGATTTTATTAGACACAACATTCTAATAATATTTATGTAGATAATCAACTCTGCATCTGGTATACTTAGGAATGGTAGCATCTTGAAATTTACTGTGTGAGGAATTTAGTTTATTTACTAAAATTAAGACATGTTTTCCCATGCAAAAAGAATATAAGACTATTTTAAGTATCTAATCTAAGAGATAAAGGTTTGAATATCAGAGAAAATTAGAAAATAAATATATAGGTTATGGAAACATAAGAATTTAATTGATAGGATTGTGCACTTAGAGTTAATATTGGGTAATGGTAATGAATTTGTGATTTTTTTGTGTGAATTTTATGTGCTGTGTAGGACATTTAAATTAAGTTTAATTTGTCAATATGCATTGAATAAAGTGTACTGAATTAACATTATGTATAAAAAAATCAATTAAATATTTTAACAATTCACATGATTTTGTGTGGAGTTTATAATATTTAATCTGTTAGCAACCACATTCAATCTATTTCTAAACACTCACTGTCATATAACTCCTATTGTGGATGAATAAGCAAACAGTAACTCCCATAGTTAGTTCACTTGGTTTCTTGTAGATTTTTTTTCTCCTGTATGATATTGAATTTTTTTTTTTTTAATGGACAAAAGTGCAGCGTTATTATTGTTAAGGGAATGTTCAATGTAACAAGACTGTCTGCACATAGACTATTCTGGGAATATATTGTCTCGAAAAAATAGAAGTCACCTTTTAGCACTATGGCTTTCTTCAATAAAAGTAATATTAAAGATATATATCAAAACATACTTGTTTTACACTGACTTAAGGGCTATATAGGTACAGGGGAATTTAATAGAGCAACAAGTTTAACATATTCCTATATATATTCATACTTATGTAATCATGATTCATCTAATCATATGAATATTTTATGTTATATGTATATATATATATATATATATATCCAAGTTAAATTCTTACTTTATTACATTAAATATAGTGATAATTGTTTAGAATGTACATATTAATTTTTAAAGTGAGATTGAATTTCCAAAAATTGTTATTTTATTGCAAACCATAAATTTTAAATAGTGAATTATTTATTATTTTATTTTCTAATTACCTTGTCTCAATTAGTAAACTGATATTTTATCTTCTAATACAAGATGGATTTTAAAGCCTCAATGCCTCCATTTTATTATTAATATTTATATTGTTATTAAATCACAATAAAGCTATAAATCACAAAAGCTATTGACTGAATCTCATGTTAGCTGTCAAGTAATGTGTGGTAGTAAATGTAGACTTCTACAGCTTCAATGTTCCATGTAAATATATATTTATAAGCTACATATAATAAAATCCAAATGAATTAGTTATAAATTATTTTCTGAAATCTCAGCTTGCTTTTTTGAATCTTTTACATTTTCAGTAGAAAATAAAATTTAAAGTTAAGTATTTCTTATATTTTTAACAATGTTTAAATATGCTATATTTTATTAACAAAACATAATAATGTATTTTCATGTTCTATTGTAACTGTTATAAAATAATCTTAAAAGGATTAGTAATGAAGTCACATTAATAATGAAAATAATTGAAAGAGTAAACACAAGACATGAAGAAAAACATTGCAACAAAAATAACAAGCACAAGTGGGAAGCTGATAGCATAAAGTACCATTTTCCTTGAAGTTGCCTAAGAAGCTGTAAAATCAGAGAGTCTCTGTGGAAAGTACTGGACATATCAGATTTTATATCAGATTATTCAGGCCTCTTTCAAGTTCTTAAATGATATGAACACTGTACTTAAGGGAGAAGTGGTGATAATCTCACAAATACTACTAGCAGAAGTTACAAAACAGGAATTGTGGGTATTCTGAGTTAATCCACTAACAGGAGTAGACAAGCTACAAAGCCTCATGGGTGAAATTTAAAGGTGAGACTTCAATGAAGCCATTGAAAAGTTAGCATAATCAAATAGCACTGGCGGAGTTTTGCACAGGAACAAGATCTTAGTCTGCTGCACGTCAAATGTCATATGTGAGTAAAATGTACAACAATATCATCAGGAATGAACAGGATGGTGGTCTAGGCCATTCATCCCAGAACTTGGGAGAGAGGCAAAGGCTGGTTCCTCTCCGAGTTATAGGACAACAAGGGCTAAACAGCGAAACCCTGTCACAACAAAAGCAAATGAAAACACAAAACAAAACAAAACAAAACAAAAAAACAGGAATGAAGTGGGCTACATTTTCTGTAATTGAATTATAATAAAAATAAAAAGAATCAAACTGCAATTTTAATAAAAAGACAAGAGGAACCTCTATTTGATATTGACTGTATCCAATAGTGTATTTTAGTGCATTTACTATGTTCTAATTTGTGAACTAATTATTTAGACAGATATGGTTTCAACTACACTTTCTATATAAAGGAAAACACATGCAAAGTTATAGAGTGTGACGTCTCTGGTTTAAAAAAAAATTTTAATACTATTCTCCTATTTGTATGTCAGTGTAATTACTATCAATTTCTGTTATTTTAGGCTTATGTCATGTGAATTCCAGGAATGAGAGAGAGAGAGAGAGAGAGAGAGAGAGAGAGAGAGAGAGAGACAGAGACAGAGA
>NC_034604.1:14395922-14409332 GCF_900095145.1 Mus pahari | reverse complement strand
GGCCTAACAGAGGACCAAAGTTTAGTTCCAACCGCCAATTAGTTATAATGGGTCTGATGCAATGCTCTGTCTGGAATCCACAGGCATTTGCACATACTTACACACACACACACACACACACACACACAGAGTTAACATTTTTGGAAAAGAAAACAACATATAAAAGAAAGCTGAGTGTTATGAAATGTTTCTGTGGGTAAACTGCTCAATAATTTGAGTTCACATCTCCAGAAATATTTATCAAGTTTGGGAAAGGGGAAACGTTTGAGGTTCTAGTTTATCTAGAAATTGAGATCTGTGTGAAATGTGTTAATGTTTTATAATAGAAGCATAAAGCAGATGATACTGTCTGAAAAAGAATAGGGTAGAGCATATTAATCCCATGGAACTAAGTAGACTTTGATTGGTAGGACTTAGGCAGCATGATTTAGAAATCAAACTAGATTGGATGAATGAGTTGCTGAATTTATGACTACCACCCAGAGGCAGGATTGTTGCTTAAGGTGAAATAGAGAAAAACTCAAGGACCATGTATACTAATAATCACAGTAATTCTACTTCTATAGTAATTAAATAACTCCTTATTGAGATTAACCTAAAAGATATTTTGACACTAAAAATTATGTAAAAAATATTTATTCTAAGAAAAGAACTCTAGAACACCATATCAGGCGATCCAAGGAAGCTTAGAGAAGAATCTTTTTTTTAAGGTAGCTAAAATTTCCATCCACAAGCAATAGAAGTTTTGCTACTGATTCAAATATTAGTGAGACTTTGGAAATTGTCTTAATAATTTACCATGTGTGATATTATGCTAATGCTAAGAACTGCACATGTGCAGTTACAGTAAATTTGCAATATGTTGTAATAAATTGTTTAAATCATTGTCTGGGATTTCTACTTCCTCTTTGGTGTTTAAGTTCCTGTCTGAAAGGCATGCTCACAGCCTTTATACATACAATAAGCCTTATATAGTACAAGAGAGGGGAAGCTGCTCACTCACTATGCTGTTAAAGTCTACTTTTCTATCAATGGTCCCAAGTTATTACTTACTATTTACTATGTTTTATATGGGCTGCTCTCAACTCCAATCAGTCAGTCCTCAGGGCTACGTTCTTATGGCTTACCTAACCCATGACATCTTCTCTCTGTTACTCCTGAACCCAAGTCATCTCTGACCCCAAGCCCAGGAAACCTACACCCCTTCTAGGTCTCTTCTACAGAGCTATTAGCTGTTCACACCTTTATTGAGCAATCAGAAATAATTTGGGATCAGGGTCACAATGGCTACATGCAGACTACTGGGATGATAGAGTGGTTTCTTGCTGTTACTATTGTCTTGCCAAAGACAAAACTATGATTGTATTTGGAAACATGCCTTTTATTTCTTTAGATCATAATCAGGAAACATTTCCACAAATGGAATTCCTAGGTATTCATATAAAATTTAAAAATTTATGGAAATGTATCTCATGGGATTCCTCTTACTGTCTATTTATAAGCAATAATGTATTTCCGAAGAGTGACGTAACCTCATTCATATTGAGGAGTTAATTTCATTGCTTTGTAGAGAATTTATATTATTATTTAAATATAAGAACTCATAACTATAACAGCATTATTTTCCCTTTTATGTTAAATTCCACTTGGTTGCCTAGGCCCAAAGAACTCACATCAAAGCTTTGACAAAACCTTTCATTTCATGGACTCTGTGTTTGTGTAATTATAAGTCTCCAGAACTCACTTAACATTCTCTTGTTCTCCAGTTTGAGGGCTTTAGTGAAGGGTAGGAAAGACTTCATTTACCATTATGAATCTTCCAGTCCATTTTCTGTGTTTTGCTGATGACCTCTTAAACACCACATTCACAGAGAAATAATACTCAAGAATGAAAAGCAAAATGGTCTTTTTGGTAGTGCTATTTTGGTTCGATGTTGACATTTCAAGCTAAATCTCTTTTACTGAAAATTTATGTTTTTCCTAGAACAAGTGTTTCTATAAATTTCCAAAGGAGTGTTCAGTAAGTTCACAGACATTTTGCTTGGAAGTTAGTGATTTTACCTGTTAAGAGTCCTCAAAATAATTAGTTAACCCCCATACTATATTCCTGTGCATGTTTCCTATTTGTTTTCCTGTATGAGATACTGTTTTCCATTTGTAGAATAAATAAAACTTTCTCAATGCAATGGCTCATTCCTTCCTCTTTTTACCTTGGTTGATTTTGTCAAGTTACTCATGCAAATTCTTATGCTGTAGAGTTCAAATACTTCCTAGTTGCCCCCTATTTATTTCATATGTTGAAACACTGTTGCAATACTGAATTTTGGAATGTACACCGTCTTTTATATCTTCAAACACAAACATTTTCCTGACTCTCCATCTTCATTTCTTCAAAATATTGAGATAAAGATACCACTTAGGTTGCAAAATTGCCAGAATCTGCCTAGTTTCCTTAACACCAGAAGATATAAGACCAGTTGTTGACCACTGTCTTTCAGTTTGGCCTAAAAATCTTAGAGAAAACTAATGAAAGACCATAAAGAAATATATCACCTTGAATTGAATTAAAATAAAAGTATTAAGAGTCCTTATACTAGCTTTCTATTGGTTATCCATCACAAATTGATGGTAAGGTTCTATTATGCCATTGAAAATGGACAATCTGACCTGTCATCTAATTAGAAATTTCCTACTGACATATGACTATTGTACTAACAGCAGAGAGAATGAGTCACAAATATCATACAGCTACAACCCATTCAATCTACAATAGTAACCTGCCTGCAAGAAATAAAGGCACAAACATGGCAGAGGTTTTATGAGAATAACCAACCACTCTTTTTTTTAATTTTAATTAATTTACTTTTTACACTCCGTATTTTATGCCCATCCATCCACCCTCTGTTGGTTCCACATACCATATCTCCTCCCCACGCCCTTGTCTCCATATGGATATCCCCAAACCCATCTTATCTGCCCTCTAAACTTCCTGGGACTTCAAGAATCTTGAGGGATAGGTGCATTAACTGAATGAGTATAGATCTGGTAGTCCATAACTGTATGTGTGTTGAGGGCCTCCCATCAGCTGGTTCACACTGCCTGTTTGGTGCTCCAGTGTTTGAGAGATCTTGGGGATCCAGATTACTTGAGACTGCTGGTTCTCCTACAGGATCGCCCTTCTCCTCAGCTTCTTTCAGCCTTCTTTAATTCAACAGGGGTCAGCTGATTCTGACCATTGGTTGAGTACAAATATCTGCATCTGACTCTTTCAACTGTTTGTTGGATCCTTTGAAGGGCAATCATGCTAGGTTCCTTTTTGTGAGTGCTCCATAGCCTCAGTAATAGTGTCAGGCCTTAAGACCACCCCTTGAGCTGATCCCATTTTGGGCCTGTCACTGGACCTTCTTTTCCTCAGGTTCCTCTCCATTTGCATCTTGTAATTCTTTCAGACAGGAACAATTATGGGTCAGAGTTGTGGCTGTGGGAAGGAAACCCCATTAAACACTTGATATCCTGTCATCCCATTGGAGGTGAACTCTATAAGTTCCCCCTCCCTACTGTCTGGCATTTCATCTAAGGTCCCTCCCTTTGAGTCCTGAGAGTCTCTTACCTCCCAGATCCTTGGTGTAATTTTGAGGGTTCCCCCAACCTGTTTCCCAAGGTTACCTGTTTCCATTCCTTCTGCTTGCCCTCAGGACTTCAGTCCTTTCACCTCACCCAATACCAGATCAAGTTCCCATTTACCCCCTACCCCCTCTTGTCCACTTTCCCTCCCAAGTCCCTCCTTCCCTCCCCATTTGTGATTGCTTTCTTCTCTCTCCCAAGTGGGACTGAGGCGTCCTCACTCAGACTCTATCTTGGATATTCTGTAATTTTTTGGATAATATCTACTTATTAGTGAGTACATATCATGCATGTCATTTTGGGTCTGAGTTACCTCCCTCATGACATTTTCTAGTACTACCCATTTGCCTGCAAAACTCAAGATGTTCTTGTTCTTAATGGCTGAGTAGTATTCCATTGTGTAAATTAAATGAACCACATTTTCTGCATTCGTTGTTCTGTCATGGGACATCTAGGTTGTTTCCAGCTTATCACAAATAAGGCCGCTGTGAACATAGTACATCCTTGTAATTGTTATCTCAGAGGCTTACTGTCCTATCTCTGGCTGACTGGTTCAACTTAGCTGTTTAGGCTTAAAACTGCTCTCCAAGATGAATGATACAACCTGGTTTCTTTTTCAGTCTCGGATTTGTTCTGCTTGGCCTCAAACTTACTGGCAATCTGTTCTAATTTTGGGGTTCTTGTTAATTCTCTAGCTTGTTCTTTCTTCATCTGTGTCTAGCTTGGTCTCACTTCAATCTCTGTCTAAAATTAAAATTCTCCTGTAAAATATTCTCTCTCTCTCTCTCTCTCTCTCTCTCTCTCTCTCTCCCTGCACTGTTCTTGCACTGTTTTCTTAAGTAGCTTTTCTTTCCTTTCTCTTCTACCTCAACTTGGGCATGTCTTATTTCATTAACTATTTCTCTGATTTGTCAACTGTCTCTGCCTATCGATTAGACGTAACTTTCAAACAAGCATGAGTGCTTCCTTGTACACACTAACTTTACCTGTAATGTTTTTGAATTAAAGGTGTGTAATAAGGGCATTTCTGTATTCCAGCCAGAAAGGTAAAGCTTGTGTGCTAAGTGCTGATACATACAACAGGTTTGTTCGCTTTCTTCAGTAAGTAATACAATGTCAGGATTCACAGGGTTACTGAATATTCTGCAATAAATTTTTCCAGTTTCTTCTGATTTTTAGGGTCCTAAAGTTGGGTTTAATTCTAATTGGTCTGTATTAATATGTTAGTTGTTCTTTTCCTTTGTAGCATTTCATATTCTTTCTATATTGTATGATTAATGTCTTGATTATTATATGCTGAGGAGACATCCTTTTCTGGTCCAATATATTTGTTACTCTATGAGCTTCATAGGCATCTCCATCTCATTTCCTTCTTGAATTTAATTTTTTATGGATTATTTTATTTACATTACAAAGGTTATTCCCCCTTCCCAATTTTCTCTCCGGAAACCTCCTTTCCTATTTCCCCACCCCCAGCTGCTCCTCCCACCCACTCACTTCTGCCTCAGCTCTCTAGCATTTCTGAAACCAGGATCATCAAGCCTGCTCAGAACCAAGGGCCTCCTCTTCCAGATAAGGCATAACTCTGCTAATATGCAGCTGGAGCCATGGGTCCCTTCATATATACTCTTTGGTTGGTGGTTTAGTCTCTGCGAGGTCTGAGAGTCTCGTTAGTTGATATTGTTGTTCTTGCTATGGGTTGGTTGCGAACCACTTCAGCTCTTTCAGTCCTTCCCTTAACTCTTCCATTGGGGTCCTTGTGCACAGTCCAATTGTTGGCTGCAAACATTCACATCTGTATTGGTCAGATTCTGGCAGATAATCTCAGGGTATAGCTATGCCAGGCTCCTGTCAGCAAGCGCTTCTTGGCATTAGCAATAGTTTGGGTTTGGTGTCTGCAGATGGGATAGATCTCTGGGGAGTGGGGCCAGTCTCTGGATGTCCTTTCTTTCAGTATCTGCCCCACTTTTTGTCCCTGCATTTCCTTTATACAGGAGCAATTTTGGGTTAATATTTTTGAGATTAGTGAGTGGCCCTATCCTTCAACTGTGGGCCATTCCTAACCTCAGGATATGATCTCTGTATGTTCTTTATCCTCTTTACCGGGTATTTCAGTTAATGCTATCCTGTTTGGATTCTTGGAGCCTCTTGCTTTCCTGGCATCTGGGACATCCTAGGGGCTACCCCCAAGTCCTTATCCCCCACTGCTACATACCTCCATTCCGTGCACCTCTGTATCTCTCCTCCTTCTCCTCCCCTTCTTGATCCTGTCCCCTGTTTTACTCTCCCTCCTGTCTCTATCCCAGGCCCCTTCCTCCATCTACCTACCATGATTATTTTGTCCCCCATTCTGAGTAGGAACGAAACATCCACACTTTGGTTTTCCTTCTTCTTGGGTTTCATATAGTCTGTGAATTGTATCATGGGTATTCTAAACTTTTTGGCTAATATCCAGTTACCAGTGAATACATACCATGTGTGTTCTTTTCTGACTGCGTTACCTCACTCAGGATGGTATTTTCTAGTTCCATCCTTTTGCCTGTGATCTTCATGAACTCATTGTTTTTAATAGGTGAGTAGTACTCCACTGTGTACATGTACCACATTTTCTGTATCTATTCCTCTCTTGGAGAAAAGCTGGGTTCTTTCCAGATTCTGGCTATTAAAAAAAGGATGCTTGAACATAATGGAGCATGTGTCCATGTTATATGTTGGAGAATTTTTTGGGTGTATGCTCAGGAGTGGTATATCTGGGTCCTCAGTTATTACTGTGTCCAATTTTCTGAGGAACTGCCAGAGTGATGTTGAGTGGCTGTACCAGCTTGCAATGCCACCAGCAATGTAGGAGTGTTCCTCTTTATTCCTATCCTTGCCATCATCTACTGTTACCTGAGTTTTTTATGTTAGCCATTCTGACTGCCGTGGAATCTTATTCTGAGGTAGAATCTCAGTCATTTTGATTTGCATTTCCCTGATGACTAAGGGTGTTGAGGTTTTCTTTAGGTGTTTCTTTGCCACTGGAGATTCCTCAGTTGACAATTCTTTGGTTAGCTATGTTTGCCATTTTTAAAATAGTGTTATTTGGTTCTCTGGAGTATAACTTCTTGAGTTCTTTGTAGATATTAATGTTACACCTCTATAGAATGAGGGGTGGGTAAAGATATTTTCCCAATCTGTAGGTTGTTATTTTGTCCTGTTGACAATGTGTTTTGCCTTTCAAAAGCTTTTCAGTTTTATGAGATACCATTTGTCTATAGTTGATCTTAGAGTCTAAGTCATTAGTATTCTATTCAGGAAAATTTCACTTGTGCCTATGTGTTAAAGGGTCTTTCTCAATTTCTTTTCTATTAGATTTAGTTTATCTGGTAAATCAATAGCCTTCCTCTACTCAAAGAATAAACAGGCTGAGAAAGAAATTAGGGAAATGACACCCTTCTCAATAGTCACAAATAATAATGGCCTTTAATCAAGCAAGTAAAGATCTTTACAACAAGAACTTCAAGTCTCTGAAGAAAGAAATAGAGAAAGACATTAGAAGATGGATAGATCTTGTAATTTCATAGATCTGCAGGAGTAGTAAATAGTAAAAAATGGCCATACTGCCCAAAACAAGCCTAGATTCAATGCAGTTTCCATCAAAATTCCAACTCAATTCTTCACCAAGATAGAAAGAACAATTCTCAACTTCATCTGGAATAACAACAAATCCAGAATGGGAGAAAATGTTCTCAACAGTAAGAAAGTTTCTAGGGGAATCACTGTCCCTGGTCTCAAGCTGCACTACAGGACAATAGTGATTAAAAAACTGCATGAAATTGATACAGGGACAAACAGGCATATCAATGGAATAGAATTGAAGATCCACAATTAAACCCACACACCTAAGGTCATCTGATCTTTGACAAAGAAGCCGAAACCATCCAGTGGAAAAAAGACAACATATTCAACAAATGGTGGTAAGTAGGCATGTAGAGGAATGCAAAATGCTCCATTCTTATTTCCTGTATAAAGCTCAAGTTCAAGTGGATCTAGGCATCTCTAACCATAGTTTAGAAAATTTTTCTTTAATGATGTTGAAAGTGTTTTGGGAGCTTTGAACTGGTGTCCTCCCTTTCCAATATCCTTACTGTCCATAGTACCCAAGGTTTTTTTTTGGGGGGGGTAATTTTTGAGAGTTTTTTTTTTATCATTTAACATTTCTTTTTTTTTGAGTTTTTTATTAGATATTTTCTCTATTTGCATTTCAATTGCTATTGCCTTTCCTAGTTTCCTCGCTGAAAATCCCCTATATCCTCCCCACTCCCTTTGCTACCTAACCCACCCACTCCTCCTTCCTGTCCCTTGCATTCCCCTATAGTGGGGCATAGAATCTTCACAAGACCAAGGGCCTCTCCTCTCATTGATGGCTGACTAGGCCATCCTCTTCTACATATGCAGCAATAGACACAAGTCCCACCATGTGTTTTCTTTGATTGGTGGTTTAGTCCCAGGAAGCTCTGAGGATACTGGTTAGTTCACATTGTTGTTCCTCCTATAAGGCTGCAGACCCCTTCATCTCCTTGGGTACTTTCTCTAGCTCCTTCATTGGGTACCATCCAATAGATTATTATGAGCATCCACTTCTGTATTTGCCAGGCACTGGCAAAGCCTCATAGGAGACAGCTATATCAGGGTCCTGTTAGCAAAATTTTGGCATATGCAATAGTGTCTGAGTTTGGTGGTTGTTTATGGGATGGATCCCTGGGTGAGGCAGTTTTTAGATGGTCTTTCCTTCAGTCTCTGCTCCAAACTTTGACTCTGTAGCTCTTCCATGGATATTTTGTTCCCCCTTCTAAGAAGGATCAAAGTATCATTTAACATTTCATTGACTGAGGCTATGTAAGATGGTTCTTCTAAGTCTTGTGTTCTTCTGGAGAAGCTTGTCAGTATGGTTCCTGTTCAAATTTCTAAATTATTTTTCCCAGAATTCCCTAGTTTGTGTTTTCTGTTTTGATTCTATTTCCATTTTCAGGTTGTGAACAATTTTATTAATTACTTTTAACCATTTGCTTGTGTTTTTTGGATTTTTTTTTAAAAAAGTGACTTACTCATTTCCTATTTCCTCCAATTGTTTGTATTTTCCTGCATTCTATCATTACTTTTACTTTATTATTATTATTTTATTTTTATTATTACTTTTATTTTATTTATTTTATTTTATCTTATTTTAATATCCAGTCTTTACCCATGTCCCAGTCCTCCATCCCACAATTCATCATCCCATTCTGCCTTCCCCCTGTCTTCAAGAGAATGTGCCCCCACATGGCCAAGATTCCCCACTCTCAGGGTTCTCAATTCTCTCAAGGGTTAGGCAAGCATCTTCCACTGAGGCAAGACCAGGACCTTCTCTCCTGTATATGTGTCCAGACTTTTGGACTAGTTCCTGTATGCTGCCATTTTGGTATGTCAGGAACTGAGAGTTCTCAGGGGTCTGGGTTAATTGATATTGCTGGTCTTTCTCTGGAGTTACCCTCCTCCTCAGCTTCTTTCAGCCTTTCCATAATTCAAACATTGGGGTCACTGACTTCAGTCCATTGGTTGTGTGTAAGTATTTGCCTTTGTCTCAGTCAGCTGCTCCTTGACCTCTCTGAGGACAGCAACATTAGGCTCTTTTCTGCAGGTGTACCATAGCATCTGTAATAGTGACAGGCCTTGGAGCCTCCCCATGAGATGGAGCCTAATTTGGGCTGGTCATTGGACCTCCTTCCCTCAGTCTATTTTCCATATTTGTCCCTGCACTTCTTTTAAACAGAAACAATTCAGGGTCAGAGTTTTTAACTATGGGATGCCAATTACATCCCTCCAATTGACGCCCTGTCATTCTACTAGAGGTAAACTCTAAGAGTTTCCTCTCCCCACAGTAAAGCATTTCATCTAAAGTTTCTCCCTTTAAGCCATGAGAGTCTCTCAACGCTCAGGTCTCTGGTGCATTCTAGAGGGCCCCCCATCTCCCACTCATGAGGTTGCATATTTTCATTCATGCTGCTAACCCTCAGGGATTCTCTCCTGTTTATCTCCACCCCTTCCTGGTCATTTTGCCCTTCTCCCCTTTCTCTTCCCTCTCGCACCCAAGCCCCTCCCTGTTTCTGCCTCCAATGATTGTTTTCTTCCCCCTCCAAAGTGAGATTGAAGTATCCTCACTTGGGCCCTTCTGCTTGTTAATCTTCTTGAGTTGTGTGGTTGCTTCCTGGGAATACTGTATTTTACTAATATCCTCTTATTAATTAGCACATATCATTCATGTGGTTTTGGGTCTGTATTACCTCACTCAGGATGGTATTTTCTAGTTCCATCCACTTGTCTTCAAAATTCATGATGTCCTTGTTTTAAATAGCTGAATGGTATTCCATTCCACAAATGTACCACATTTTCTGTATCTATCCATCCTTTGAGGAACATCTGTGTTGTTTCTGGTTATGATAAATAAGGCAGCTATGAACACACTGGAGCAAATGTCCTTGTTAAATGTTGGAGTGTCTTTTGTAAATACACCTAAAAGTGGAACCTCCAGAATGTTTGTATCAGTTTGCTATCATACCAGCAAAGGAAGAGTGGGCCTCCCTTACCATATCCTCACCAATTTTGCTGACAGGACCCTGACATAGCTCTCTCTTGTCAGGCTATGCCAATGCCTGGAAAATACAGAAGTGGATGTTCACAGTCATCTATTGGATGGAACACAGGGCCCCTAATGAAGGAGCTAGAGAAAGTACCCAAGGAGTTAAAGGGGTTTGCAAACCTATAGGAGGAACAACAATATAAACTAACCAGTATGCCCCAGAGCTGTGTCTCTAGTTGCATATGTAGCAAAGGATGGCCTAGTTGGCCATCAATGTGAGGAGAGGCCCTTGGTCTAGTGAAGACCATATGACCCAGTACAGGGGAATGCCAGGGCCAGGAAGTGGGAGTGGGTGGGTTGGGGAGAAGGGCAGGGGGAGGGTATGGGAGCTTTGGGGATAGCATTTGAAATGTAAATGAAGAAAATATCTAATAAAAATGCCTTTAAAACAGAAAAATGTAATAAGAAAAAACAAAACAAAACAAAAAACATGTGCTGTAACCTTAGTTTTATTAATCTTAACCATTCTGATTGATGTAAGGTAAAATTTCAAGGTCATTTTGATTTGTATTTCCCTCATGACTAATGACTTTGAACATTACTTTAATTGCTTCTCGACCATTTGAGATTCCTCTGTTGTAGATTCTCTGTTTACCTCTTTACTCCATTTTTTGATTGAATTGTTTGTTTGTTGTTGGTTTTTTGGAGGTTAGATTCATGAGTTTTTTATATTTTGGATATCAACCCTCTATCTGATGTGAGACTAGTGAAAAATTTTGCCCAATCTGTGTGTTACCAATTTCTCCTATTGACTATGTCCTTTGACTTACAGAAGCTCTTCAGTTTCATGAGATTCCCTTTTTTACTAGAGCTCAAAACACATATTAAACCCTATACGATAATAGTGGGAGACTTCAACAACCCACTCACACCAATGGACAGGTCATTTAAACAGAAATTAAACAGAGACACAGTGAAACTAAAAGAGGTCATGAACCTAATGGATGTAACAGATATATACAGAAAATTTCATCCTAAAACAAAAGAATATATCTTTCTCTCATCACCTCATGGTACCTTTTCCAAAACTCACCATATAATTTGTCACAAAAAAGCCTCAACAGATACAAGAAGATTGAAATAATCCCATGCATTCTACCATATCACCAAGTACTAAGGATAAACTTCAATAGAAAAAATATAAAACAGCAGAAAACCTACATACCCATGGAAATTAAATGACTTTCTACTCAAAGATAATTTGGTAAGAGAGGAAATAAAGATAGAAATTAAAGACTCCTGGAATTCAATGAAAATGATGACATAGAATACACAAACTTATGAGACACAATGAAACTGGTGCTAAGAGAAAAATTCATAGCACTAAGTGCCATTGTAAATAAATTGGACAGAACCCACACTAGCAACTTAACAGCACACTTGAGAGCCCTAGAACAGGATGAAGCAGACACAAACAAGAGGAGTAGATGGAAGGAGATAATCAAAATTAGGACTGAAATCAACCAAACAGAAACAAAGAGAATGATACAAAGAATCAACAAAACCAAAAGGTTGTTCTTTGAGAAAATCAACGAGATAAATAAATCCCTAGCCAAACAACCCAAAAGGCACAGACATAATAGCCAAACTAAAATAATAAGAAATAAAAAGGGAGCATAACAACCACAAATGAGGAAATTAAAACAAAACAATACAAAACAAAAATCAGCTCCTACTACAAAAGCCTATGCCCAACAGAACTCAAAATTCTAGAGAAAAATGGATGATTTTCTAGAAAGATATCACTTACTGAAGTTAAATCAAGATCAGGTAAACTATCCAAATATGTCCATATCCCCTAAGGAAATAGAAGGAGTGATTAAAAACCTTCCAACCAAAATAAGCCCGGGACCAGATGGCTTTCAGGAGAAAATCTACCAGACCTTCAGGGAAGAGATAATACCAATACTCCTGAAACTATTCCATAAAATAGAGAGAGAAGAAACACTACCTAATTCATTCCATGGAGCCACAATTACTATGATACCTAAGCCACACAAAGTCACAACAAGAAAAGAGACCTTCTGACTAACTTTGCTTATAAATATCAATGCAAAAATTTGCAAAAAAAAAAAAAAATTCCTGCAAACCAAATCCAAGAAAACATCCAAACCATTATTCACATGATCAAGTAGGTTTAATTTAGGTATGCAAAGGTTGTTCAATATATGAAAACTCATTAACATAATCCACTATATACACAAACTCAAAGAAAAAAATCACATGATCATCTCATTAGGTGCTGAAAAAGCATTTGGCAAAATCCAAACCTCTTCATGTTAAATGAGTAGGAGCAATAAGTAAAAGGCCCATAACTATACAAAATAAAAGCAATATACATCAAAACAACAGCCAATATCAAATTAAGTGGAGAGATACTTGAACCAATCAGACTAAAATCAGGGACAAGACAAGGCTGCCTAGTCATCCCATATCTATTTAATAAAGTATTGTCTTATGGGAAATATTTAAAAAGTGGCACCATCTTGCACTATACCCCGAGACTCACTGCCCGGGTGGTGTCATGCCTCTGTCTCTATGCTAGCCCCAGGAGCTACTGATCACAGGTCTCTTGCTGTGAGTTCTGCTCATATTCCCAGGCATTCACTCCTTGTGGTCAGTGGTCCCAAATCCCAGTAACCTGGTAAAATCAAAACTCTAGAGGCTTGGAATATAAAGCCTTGGTGAGCCTCATCATTAGACACGCTGAAATGACCTGCTCAAACTCCTGATATCTTGGAATTTCAGCAGGATCCAGTTAGGACACAGACATCAGAGACTAAAGCAATCATTGATGTGGCCTTCTTAAGGCCAACCAACTCCCCCATTTTCCATACTCTCTCCCCCTTCAAATATATCTCAATGACCATATTCAACTTGAAGAAGTTATGAAGAGTCATCGTGTCAGTTCCTTGTGCTTTGGGGCTGGAGGTGGTTTTTCTAAGTTTGCCTTTCAAGGGAATTCAGAAATGGTCATAATAGGAACAAGGAGGAAATAGCCAGAATTGATTGTATAGCCATAATATTATTTGGTAAAAATATTTATAATTGTTACTAAGTTAAAGTCATAATTTCTTACTTTGATACTATATATATATATATATATATATATATATATATATATATAT
>NC_034604.1:14324169-14395883 GCF_900095145.1 Mus pahari | reverse complement strand
CTGCCTGCCTCTGTCTCCCAAGTGCTGGGATTAAAGGCCTGGGTCACCACTGCCCAGTCAGAATTTATTTTGATGCAAAATCAAGGTTTCATTGGTATAAGTTTCTTCTATTGATACAAAAAAGTTTTTAAAGTACAAGGGTTGAACCCAGTCCTTCTATAACTGTTTTTAGATGATTAAGCAATACAAGTTAAGGGCCAGATAACAAAGTCATGGTTGTGAGTTAATTAAAAGTGTGTTTGGGGGATATATCAATCAGAAATGGCTGAGAATAGTCAAGGCTTATCAGTTCAGAAATGCTTTGGGTAGATAAATAGTTTTGAAAGGCATCAGAGGTCCACAGAATATGACTTTTATGGACATTTATTGAAGATCATTTGACTAGAGGCCTGTCTGCTTTTGACAGCACAGCTTTCTCAGATTCAAAGAAGAAATTGAGCATAGGTAGGGTTGCTCCATTTGTGGTGAGATAGCCACTAGGCAAGAATTGCCTCAATTCATCTACAAAAAAATTACTGTCCAGAAAAAGTACACACTATGTGGAATAGTCAACTGATAATCTCTGCCAAGCCAAGGTAAACAGTCCTTCAAAAATCTACATTATGAAGCTCTGTCAGATGATCCTTGGCCCGAAGACTGAGGACTAATGTTCCAATGATTTGAAGTATAGGGACTATCCAGTTGATCTGCAGTCTCTATAAATTGGCTAAGTTTTGGAAGCTACATTTTGTGCTTCTCTTATTTTCAGGTAATATTAGCTGTTCTTGGACTGAAGAAGGAGTTGAAAACTGGTAGTCTCATAGCCACCCCAATTGTTTAGCATTGAGAAAGATGATATAGATTTGAGAGGATGGTTTTCAGATGGCATACAATTTAAAGCCAGGGCATAAGTCAGGTGTAGAATTATAAATCTTTTAAGTTAGGATAGATGACAGAATGTTCTATTTAATTGACAATAATGATGGATTGGGTGTTAGGTTTATCTTGTAATAATTGTGCTCAGTTTATATCTGAGATAGAAGAATCTTTTAATTGGACCAAAATAAGGAAGTGTTGTGAATAGTCCTGGTACTTTTTGTATTTTGATGTTAATTCTGCTTTCCCAGGTTGAGTTATGGACAAGGAGTGCATCTTGTACTCAGGTGACTTCTTATGAAACTTCTTCCCACCTTAATTTGTAAAATAAAGACTAGAGCCAGAAGGGAAGGTGGAACTTAAAAGCTTGGGGGATGAGGAGGAGAGGGGAGAGAAAGGACAAGGAGGAAAAGGAAGGAAGATGGAGGAAGAACAAGGCAATCCAGATTTCTAGTGGCTTTAAATAGCCACAGATACATATGAATATCATATATGGGATGGATAATTATAAGACAATTTGTCTTATCTAGGTGGGCAATTTATATCAATAATAATCGGCTCTGAAATTATTGTGTGGGCATCTTACTAATTGAGAATTTATTGATATATAAATCTAACTGATTAATTATAAGCTTCTAGAGTTTTGATTTATTGGGTTAAGGTGATTTATGACAACTAGCCACAGGGGGTAAATGGCTGAGAAGTTACAGGTGTCTCTGAGGCAGTCAAATCAAAGAAGGGAAGACCATCAACTGGGGCTAGCCTAGAGGTAAGATCACAGGCAGAGAGTATCTGGGTAGAGCATGGAATGGTGCCATATTTTTTAATATTTCTAACAACAGTACTGGATGTTTTATCTAGAACAATAAAAAACAAAAAATTGGCAAAGAAGTCAAGGTATCACTCTACATATAAGTGACCCCCAAAATTCTACCAGAGAACTTCTACAACTGATCAACAACTTAAGTAAAATTTACCTGCATATGCTAAAGGGAATTGTTTATTCCATCTTCATGGATGACTGTTATCTATAAATTGTTGGACTTAAGATCCTTTGCTTGTGGTTCAGCTATGGTGGAATCATAGTACTTGATGTGGAAGAATAGCCAGGTTCTGATGGATATGTATTGCCCCATCTGTTATTGATTATAGTTTCTGTTTGTTTTGTTTGTTTGTTTGTTTCCTGCTGGAATCTGGGTATGTGGGTTTGGATTCAGATAGTTAACAATCCAGTTGTTTACTTCTGAATTTCTCTTTGTTGGGTTGGGTTGCTGTGGTTGTTTTGGTTTTGGTTGTTGTATTCTACTTCATCTATGGATTTTTGGAGAGTGTGATGGCCATGTGTTGCCTGGTTTACTTTCATGCTCAGCTGGTTTGCTCACAGGGAATGCCTGCTAGTGTTTGAGGCTAGGAAATAGAGAATAGTGGATGGAGAGTGGTTAGGAGGGGATGGTTTGTGGAATACCAGGTTATATGAGCAATGCTGAAGTGACATTAAAACTTGTGATCTCTTGCAGGTCTAAGGTTGAGACAAAATCATTGGGCCTAGGGAAACAGAGAGAGAAAAGAGGGATGCAGGTAGCTTACCTGGACTTCTGGCTGTTCTTGCCTATGATTTACCAGAACGTGTCTGTTGTGTTGGTGGCTGATAGCCTGTGTGTATTTAAAAATGTTCCTTTAAACTAATTTTTCACTGTGGCATTGATTACAACTTTAATTAAAACATTAAATAGTATAATTTCTGTCTTTTTCTGTTTATAATTATATAATCATCGGAAATTTGTTCTACTAAAATGTGTGTAAGTAGTGTGCATGATCTGAGATGGGGATGTTTGTGACATAATATGTATACTCAGAAAAAATAAAAAACAGGTGATACTAAAATATTTCTCTAATTGATTGAATTATGAAATTTTGCATTTGTTTAAGTTACTTAAATGAAGAAAAATGTATTGATATGATTTCAGAGAACTAATAATTTTGGCAGTTTTGTAAAATATCAGAGTTTGCAGAACTAAAAATAAAATGATTGATATTGTACTAATAAAAGGGACTATATATTCACTACATTAAAATGAACCTAAATGAAGACCTCAGATGTGGGTAATGTCCTCTACTTAGATCATATTTTGGTGATATGCTATAGCATGGGATTCTATGAATTAGTCTGAGCATCCTGACTTACCGACACTCAAGTTATGGTTGGATTGCTAGAGTTGAAATGCACTAAATTTCAATGATTCAGGATGAATCATTGAACTTATTTATTTAATTAAATATATATTACGAAATTCAAAAGAATATTTAATGATTAGCACAAACTGTAAAATATTCCTTAAAGTGAAGAAGAATCTATTTGAAATTATTCTACAATAAATCTAAAGCAAATGGAATGAACAAATTATATAGAATTTAATTCAAACAGAATATTACAAAGGGACATAGATTACTAGAAATTGTTTTTAAATAGCCTCTGAGATGTGCCATGGCGATCAAACCACAAAGCACCTTCCCTTTGATTTTCAGCATGCAAGTGAGAAAGATATGAAACACTTTCATGGATATGATTGCTACTGGATCAGCAGTGAAAAATGGTCATCCTATTTCTTAAAAGTCCTGTCTTCTCTATAATTATGGTATCTCTTGCTACACCAATATGATATTTTAGATGTACTCATAATATTTGCAATGATAATTAGCAATATTCAAGCCATTTACAGCTTAGTTTGAGTAAAAATGACCATTTTAACATTATTTGGACTACATTCATCAATGTTTGAGAATTAAGGGTTCTCATTTCTGTAGAACTTTGTCAAGAAAATAGTACAACCTGCAGCATTATATGATGCTATAGAATTGAACTTAATATTGAAAACCATTATTTCCATTTATTTATATATTCATTCATTTTACATTCTGGTCTCTCCTCCTACCTCCTCCTAGTTCCAATCTAGCACAGTGTCTCTAACCAACACTCTTTTCGTTCTGTCCTTTGAAAGGGTGTAGGACCCCACTGGGAATCACAGCACTACTATAGTACATCAAGGGTTTGAGGCCAGACAGAGTAGTCCTGTTAGGGGTATAGCATCCACAGATAGAGAATCCATGTATCCTTTTAATTCATTAGTATGAGAATGCTCCAATTTCTTCTTTTTAATTCTTATTCTCTTTTTGTGTTGTATAATTCCCTTTCCTGGTCCCCCCTCCCAGCATCCCCCTATATTGTCCCCATTTACCCAGCTTCTAAAGAGAGTGTTCTCCTACCCACCCACTCCTGCCTCCCTGCCCTCACAGTCCCTGCACTGGGGAGTTGAGAAACCACTTAGTGCTATGAAATTTCCTCTTAGCACTGCTTTCATATTATCCCATAAGTTTGGGTATGTTGTGTTCTCATCCTCAATACATTTAAGAAAGGCTTTAATTCCTTTCTTCACTGATTCAATGATAATTGAGTAGAGAGTTGTTCTTCTTCCATGACTATGTAGACTTTCTTCTGTTTCTGTTGTTGAAGTCCAGCTTTAATCTATGTTGATCTAAGGAGATACAAGGGGTTATTTCAATCTTCTTGTCTTTGTTGAAGCTGAATTTGTGGCCAATAATATGGTCCATTTTGCAGAAGGTTCCATGAGGTGCTCAGAAAATGCTAATTTCTTTTGTGTTTGGGTAGATGTGCTATAGATTTCTGTTAGGTCAATTTAAATCATAATAGCTGTTTTTTATTATATCTTTGTTTAGTTGATGTTTAGATGGCCTATCAATTTGTGAGAGTGGGGTACTAAAGTCTTTTACTATTAATGTGTAGAGTTTTGTGTATGGTTTAGCTTTAATATCATTTCCTTTACGAATGTGTGCACCCTCACATTCAGGGCTTAGATGTTCAGAAACTTGGTGAAAATTTTCTCTGATAAATATGAATTGTCATTCCCCACCTGTTTTGAATACCATTACTTGAAAGTCTATTATCTAGGATCTTAGAATTGCTACTCCAAGTTGCTTCTTGAGTGTATTTGCTCTGAAATCATTTTCCCAGCCCTTTACTTTGAGGGCATGTCTATCTCTGTGACTGCGATGTGTTTCTTGAATGCAGAACAATGATGGATCCTGTTTATTCATCCAATCTGTCAGCCTGTGTCTTTTTCTTGGTGAATTGAGTCCAATAATGCTGAGAGATATTAATGAATGATGCACCACTATGTTCATAGCAGCCTTATTTGTAATAGCCAGAAGCTGGAAAGAACCCAGATGTCCCTCAACAGAGGAATGGATACAAAAATATGGTACATTTATAGAAGGAATGGATACAAAAATGTGGTACATTTATAAAATGGAGTACTATGCAGCTATTAAAAACAATGAATTTATGAAATTCTTAGAAAAANGGATGGATCTGGAGGATATCATCCTAAGTGAGGTAACCCAGTCACAAAAGAACAGACATGATATGCACTCACTGATAGTGGATATTAGCCCAGAAGCTCAGAATACCCAAGATTCAATTTGCAAAGCATGAAACTCAAGAAAAAGGAAGACCTAATTGTGGATACTTTGATCCTTCTTAGAAGTGGGAACAAAATAACCATGGAAGGAGTTACAGAGACAAAGTTTGGAGCAGAGACTGAAGGAATGACCATCCAGTGTCTGCCCCACCTGGGGATACATCCCATAAACAATCACCAAACCCAAACACTATTGTGAATGCCAACAAGTGTTTGCTGACAGGAGTCTGATAAAGCTGTCCCTGAGAGTCTCTGCCAGTGCCTGACAAATACAGAAGTGGATGTTCACAGCCATCCATTGGACAAAGCACAAGGTCCCCAATGAAGGAGCTACAGAAAGTACCCAAGAAGCTAAAGGGGTTTGCAGCCCCATAGGAGGAACAAAAATATGAACTAACTAGTAACCCCAGAGCTTTCTGGGACTAAACCACCAATCAAATAAAACACATGGTGGGACTCATGGCTCTAGCTACATATGTAGCAGAGAATGGCCTAGTTGGTCATTAATGCGAGGTGAGGTCCTTGGTTCTATGCCTCAGTACAGGGGAATGCCAGGGCCAGGAAGCAGGAGTAGATGGGTTGGGGAACAAAGGGAGGGGTTAGGGGATTTTTCAGAGGGGAAACTGGGAAAGGGGATAACATTTGAAATGTAAATTTAAAAAATCTAATAAAATATTAGAAAAAATAAAAAAGACCTATGACATGCCCAGTCATGGGCTTTTGATCTGGTTCATAAGTGTGACCTGGTGGGAAATCCCTCCTCAGAACAGGTTTCATAAATCAGAAAGCATTTAGCTGCTCTCATAACTGTCATGCCAGTACTACACCAAAAACACACCTTGCCAGTTAGGTCAGTATTATAGAAAGTAGGGTCTGTTACTGAGTGAGACCACTGGACTCTCTTTCCCTGCAGCTTTCATTGTACCTTCTGGAATCATGGAAGATGCCCACCAAGGAGGAGCAAATGTCCTGATCAGTTAGGGTTGATTTCTGTATTCCCCATACCCATCTTGAGTCCCAGTATGAGACTTTTTCCACCTTCTCATCATGAGCCACCAAGTACAATGACAACGGCTTGTGTTTGGGGAGCCTTTGGGGCTTTCCTGACAACACACAGAGATATATCCCATGCTGCCACTGATATTTTCATTCAATAACCCATGCTTTCAGGGTGGGGCACTGTTCTGTTTTGTAAATATGGTTCTCTATACAGACATTGGAGTCACATCCTGGTGGGTAGACTTTTGCCAACTCCATTCTCCATTCCCATGGAAATCATGTCTCATGAATTGGGAATTCCTGTCTGCTTTAAATTGCCATTATGAAAAGTCAATGGTGCTCTCAGCAACCAAGACATTATTTATTATTCCTTGGTTGGGCATGGTCGTGGTTTATATATTCTTGGACCAGGGAGGGGCACCATTTGCAGGTGTGACCTTGTTGGAATAGGTGTGACCTGGTTGGAGTAGGTGTGTCACTGTGAGTGTGGGCTGAATACTCTCACCCTAGGTCAGTCGTCCACTAGCAGCCTTTGGATGAAGACATAGAACTCTCAGCTTTGCCTGTGCCATGCCTGCCTGGATACTGTCATGTTCCTACCTCGATGATAATGAGATGATAATGGACTGAACCTCTGAACCTGCAAGCCAACCCCAATTAAATGTTGTTTTTTTAAGGTTTTCTTTGGTCATGGTGTCTGTTCACAGCAGTAAAACACTAAGACAGGCATGTTATACTTACTTCAGACTGTTTACATTTTCTCAATGATTAGGAAATGCAGTTAGAAACCATAGTTAACTTGCTAAAATAAAGACAAACTTTGGAGAAATAAAAAAAGAAAAAGACAAATAAGTGGAATAACTCAGGCTAGGGGGACAAGAGATCTGCTCTCATAAAAGAGAGAGAGAGAGAGAGAGAGAGAGAGAGAGAGAGAGAGAGAGAGAGAGAGAGAGAGAGAGAGAGAGAGAATGAAATAAATAAGGCCAAATCCAAAGATTACCAGAACAATACAAGATGAATAACTGGGAAGTTTTCTAAGCAAGAGGCAGGGACCTTCAGGGAGAGATAGTATTGAAGGTGAATTTTTAAAGAAGCCTACTAACCGTAAAAACAGAACATAGAATTTCAGGCTTCTCCCAAGTGTAGAGCAGCCAAGGGGTTGGACCCAGATTCCAGTTTACATGAAGACTGAATGCTACTCATATGCTAGCAGATGGCTAAACTTCTAGAAACTTCTAGGAGACCATGACTTTGTTATAAGCCAATTCAGATTCTCCAAAGCTTGACATGTTGCACCAGCTCAATCCTGTTCTATGGGAATTAATGCTCTCTGATCATGTCATATGAAGATGCAGCCCTAGGTTGGTTGCTAAGGCAGAGAGAGAGAAGGTGGAAATGCCTCTCTCCATAAACAAAGAGATGGGAGCATGGCCAGGGCAAGAACAGCATCTGCACAAAAACACAGTAAACAGAGGAGATAAAGACAGACAGATCTCTTTGAATTCAAGACCTAGTTTGTCTACACAATAAATTCAGGTTGTGACACTATCCTGATAAGATAAAGTTACTTGCAGTCTAAAATTCAAAATGACACATTTTTTCCTCAAGGGTTCTATGTAGATGTTTTACTTGATAATAAGTAGAGATGTCCTTAGTAATTTAAAAAATAAATACACATCAATCTTAACTTTATATCAAGAGAAAGGGGGGATATAGGCACATTTATCCACATGCATATTAATTTCCAAAGAAATAAGAATTTATGTTTTTTCAAGGTTACATAGATAATAAATAAATAAATGCAGGACTTTGATCTCAATACTTGGGAGACAAAAGCATGGACAGATAGGTTCCTTGTGATTTCAAGCCAGCACAATCTACAAAGCAAATCCAAATCAGCTAGGGCTACACAGAGAAACCCTGTCTCAATTAATAATAATAATAATAATAATAATAATAATAATAATAAATAGTTTTAAACTAACAAAAGTAAGATGGTGATAAGTTCATTGTTTATGGTGATATGGTATTCCCTAATTGAGAGACATCAAATATAGCAGACCTAAACAAAAATGGGGCTGCTAAAGTGAATTAATCTATTCTTTTATTGACTTCAAATTGCTGGACCAAGGACATGCTATGTGTAATAGAGACTCTAGGTTTGCAGTAACATGAAAAAGAAAAGGCTCTGAACTCCTACCAAAATAATAAGGGTCAAATTTGATGTAGGAAGGTCCCCTGAAGATCTAGGCTGTTGACAGGTGAAAATAAAAAGGTCTAAATTCACTGCTAGTGTACACAGCTAAACCCTTTATTGAAACAACTCTGCAACTGACTTGGACATATATGTGCCTCCAGCCAGAACTTCAGCTTACATGAACAAAAAAATTTTGTTGACCTTAGAATTCTCATAACTTATTATTACATATCATCCATTCATATCACATGAATGGAGATTTATATTACAGTTTGATTATATGATTAAATCAACTTCTAAAGAAACACAATTGTCTTTCACTTGTTCAAAAAAAAAACAAAAAACCAAAAAACAAAAAGGAGCAGGAAATTGTCCTTAATTTATTTAAGTATTGTCTTAGTCAGGGTTTCTATTCCTGCACAAACATCATGACCAAGAAGCAAGTTAGGGAAGAAAGGGTTTATTAGGCTTACACTTCCATACTGCTGTCCATCACCAAGGAAGTCAGGACTGGAACTGAAGCAGGTCAGAGAGCAGGAGCTGATGCAGAAGCCATGGAGGAATCTTCTTTACTGTCTTGCCTCCCTTGGCTTGCTCAGCCTGCTCTCTTATAGAACCCAAGACTACCAGCCCAGAGATGGCACCACCCATAAGGGACCCTCTCCCCTTGTCACTAATTGAGAAAATACCTTACAGCTGGATCTCATGTAGGCATTTCCTCAACTAAAGTTCCTTTCTCTGTGATAACTCCAGCTGTGTCAAGTTGACACAAAATTAGCCAGTACAAGTACCCTGAATGTTCTATTCAAATGTCTTTCTAGAATTATGTATGTACTGCTTATAAGATTTGTATATTGCAGTACAGTAGACGAGGAGGGCAACCCTTACAGGATTCACACTCATGGATGCTAAGATGTTGAGACCTACAGCTTCTGTTCCTTGATCAATCCTGCCTCAAACTGATATGATTTCCAGAGACTTGCTTCTTAACCAGCTTCAGGAAGGGATGCTGATTGATGGTGACCTTGGTTCATCCAGCCTTATAGACTAGTCCAGGGAGGATTTCAGTTAAGACCTGATGTTTCTCAGCATGGAGAGTCTGGACAACAAATGATTACAGCTAGCTTTCGAAAGACTAACCATTTTCTAATCTTCTTGGCCATAAACAGGAATTCTTCAGTCCCATTCATCAAGAAGCAATTATCAGGATGTTATCATCATAGTCCCTTAAATTGAAATTTTGGTTATTTATAAATAATAGACACATTATCATTTAGTGGTTGATTTTGAATAATTGTGGTCTTGAATGGGAGGAAACAAAATAGGGAGCTTGGACTCAGAGAATTCTATCTTTCCTCTTCTTGACCATTTTTTCATTTTTAGATAAAAAGAAAAAGAAGGATATAGAAATATTATAAGATTATATATCTATAATAATCTATAAGGATAGATTTTTGAATTTATGGTCAAAATAACAACAAAAACTTTTCTTTGGCTTTTTTTTCTTTCTGAGACAGGTTTTCTCTGTGTAGCCCTGGCTGTCCTGGAGCTCACTCTGTAGACCAGGCTGGCCTCGAACTCAGAAATCTCCTGCCTCTGCCTGCCAAATCCTGGGATTAAAGGTGTGCTCCACCACTATACAGCAACAAAAATATTTTACAACCATAAACTTACATTAGTAGAGATCTTTATATTTTGATGCAAAACTGAGGTTTTACTTGATAATAAGTAGAGCCTCCCATGGACATCAAGCAGTGTTGGGAGGTAAAGTCTATGCAAGACTATGTGCATCTTCTTTCACTGAGAATAGACAAGGCAGACCAGTTAGGGGGAAAAGAATCCAAAGAAAGGGCATTTATTCTGAGACAACCCCTACTCCTTCTTTAAGATTCCTACATGAAGACCAAGCTGCATAACTGCTACATATTTGCAGAGAGCCTAGGTCCACCATCATGCTCTCTGATTGGCAGTTTAGGCTTCATGAGCCTCACTGGAACCAGATTAGTTGATTCTTTGTATTTTCGTGCAGTGTCCTTGATCCCTCTGGCTTCCTTAATCCTTCTTCCTTTTCCATTGGATTTCTCACATTCCACTCATTGTGGGCTGAGAGTCTCTGCATCAGCTTCTTATAGTTGCTAGGAGAAGTGTCCTTACTTAGTCAACATTTATGCAATGCTCTTGTCTACAAGTCTTGGAAAATATCAATAATGTCAGGGGTGGGTTCATTCTGTCCCATGAGTTTCAAGCTTGACTAGTCATTAGTTGGTCCTTCCCTCAAATTCTGCTCTATCCTTGACCCCTGCATATCATGTAGTCAGCACAAATTGTATGTATGAGGTTTTATGTCTGGGTTGGTGTCAAAATTGTTTCATTGAAACTTTTGTGTGGTTACAGAATATTGCTGACTCAGGTTTCATATTCCCCATTGTTAGAAATCTTAGCCTTAGAATAAGGAACAAAATACCCATGAAATGATATAGGTACAGAGACAAAATTTAGATCTAAGATGAAAGGATGGACTATCCAGAGACTACCTCACCCGGGAATCCATCCCATCATCAGCCACCAAACCCAGATACTAATGCACATGCCAGCAAGATTCTGCTGAAGGGACCCTGATATAGAGGCCTCTTGTGAGGCTATGCCAGTTCCTGGCAAACACAGAAGTGGATGCTCACAGCCAGCTATTGGATGGAATACAGGGCCCCCAATGGAGGAGCTAGAGAAAGTACGCAAGGAGCTGTAGGGGGCTGCAAACCTGTAGGTGCAACAACAATATGAACTAATCAGTACCCCCTGAGCTCATGTCTCTAGCTGCATATGTAGCAGAAGATGGCCTAGTCAGCCATCATTGGGAAGAGAGGCCCCTTGGTCTTGTAAACTTTATATGACCCAGCACAGGTTAAGGCCAGGGCCAAGTAGTGGGAGTGGGTGGGTAGGGGAGCAGGGGCGGGGGGGTATAGGGAACCTTTGGGATAGCATTTGAAATGTAAATAAAATAAATAAATAAATAAATAAATAAATAAAATAAATAAGTGAAATCTTAGCTAGGGTCATGCCCAATAGATTCCTAGGAAATTATCTCCACCTCATCATGTTCCTATCCCCACCCCTTCTTCCACCCCATTCCCTACTTCCAATGTTCCTAAAAGTCTAATCTATTGCTACTTCTGAGTGAGATTCAAGCGTTCCCCCTTAGGACCTTTTGTCTCTTAATTTCTTTGTATATGTGGTTTGTAGCATGACTACCATGTTGATTAGTCAATATAATGTGGAATATATTGGACTCTTTTTTCATTCTTTATTCTTATCTTCATATTCATGCCAAAATTAATAATCTGAATTTTGAAGATATTAGATATTATTTCCAGCTTTTATATATATATATATATATATATATATATATATATATATATATATATATATATAAAATCATGACTGATAATTTTCCAGAATGTGGTATCAATATTAATGAATTCTGAAATTAATATAAGATGCAATTTTTGTCCATTAAATAAATACTGTTATATCAAGTCTCCAAATAGAAATAAAATCAAACAGACGGGAAAACAACTTCTTTTCCTTTCCCTTTAAATATTATCAGTGTCACCCAAAGATGTAGTCTGATATTTCATATGTTGCCATAAAATCCATGTACATCTGTTCTTCTCAAACATCATATACTGAAGACACACTGAGGGAAAAATATCACAGAAATAGATTTTACATCAGAATGCAGAGGGTTTTTAATATTAATATACAAATTTTATTTAATACATACCATCGATAGAAAACACAGATGGAGTGACCTGCAAAGTGGAATTTCAGTTATTTGTATAAAGGAAGCCACACTCTTTATGTTCCACATAAAAGATGGATCAGTAGCATGAGGTTTACAAATTTGATGCAGGTAAAGTAAGCAGATAAAGATGCTTTATCATGTTTTCTTTGCTGGAAGTGGAATTGGTTTGCTTTGTCAAATATAGAAATAGGCCCTTGAAAAAAGTTAATGAAAGTGCTTTCAGCAAGCCATTGAAAACTTCATAAAATATTACAAGAAAATTCACTGAGCCATGATTTTTATGTACTCCTTGATAGAAAAAATATAAATAATTGAATGGCATTCTGATTGTTGTCAAATCAAGAGCCTTTTAATATTGGTCTTTAGTTTTCTTCAAGCTCTTGATTTAGCAGTGTAAACAGGGTTTAAGTACAAAGCTGAAGCACAGCTTAATCTTGCAATCATTTCCTTTCATGCTGCAGGCTTCCATTTAGCTTTATTCATTACAGCCCTGAAGCTCCTGCCTTCTAAATGTGTAGGTTAGAGAAAGTACCTTGGAGCTCACCTGCTCAAGATTAATAATATCACTCCAAGAAGATTAGAGCTATTACTCTTCCTGACCTGATCCAAATGGTACAAATGGGATTTTAAGGATGATGTCTGTGCTGAGATCCAATGGACTGATGAGGTGCAGGGGATAGCTACCCCAAGGAATAAGGAAAGACAGACTGCAGTGTTGTACAGATGATGCACCATTAGCTTTAGCTATTATCCAAAGAAAAGATTATGGCTATAAATAAATTTATCCAGACCTCTAATACAATGGATAGGCAGACCAAAGGATGAACAAGCAGGGAACATAATCATTATTTAAAAGGAAAGTCTGAGGATGAATTTCTTTTTCAATAGCAGAATCACAGGTGATAGCAAATTGAATAAAAATACCCTAAAAATATCAACTAAGTTTTAAAAATATAATTTAGAAAGAATTATCTGCTCTTGTTCTGCTTTTAAACTGCCATTATTCAGGTAAAGGCTAGAATTTGTCTTTTATCTAATTAATTATCCTTTGTGACTAGCTTAATGGATCTTTCCAGAACTTGAATTTTCACCTTGAAGAATGGCAGTAACTAACTTTATAATTAACTTTATTAACAGAAGGACAGGTATATATGGTATATACTATTTTGTGGCATTTTGAATATTGGTTTTGATGTACTTTGTAAGTGAATAAAACAATATTGTATTTGTTTAATGAATTATAGAAAAATCACTAATATTCCTTGACTAAACTAGCCAAGTCGACAGAGGAAACATTTGTCATCATAGACTTCAAGCCAATAAGTATATTTTCCCAATTTCAGCTAGAATTCTTCTTGTGCTACTTTTATTTTATCCTCTATTCCATGGGTTTATGTTGTGGAAATTTGATCATCTCAAATATATTCTCTATTGTAGGTATGGGTTTATGCAGATGTGTATTCCACTAGTTTCAAAGGTGACTCTAAACTAAGTTAAAATGTAAAGTTTAAAGTTAAAATTAAACAGCATTATGAGTCTATCACTTATGAATTTGACACTAAAATCTATTACTTTAAATAATAATCTACCCTTTGCCACCAAAATATTTTATTTTATTTTCATAAAGAAAAATGGCTCCAATTCATTTCTATGAGTCTCAAAAGACCTAACTGTCATAGTGTTGTTCATAGCCAATTTCAAAGTTTCTTTAGAGGTTGACTGAAGACTTATTTGTAAGCTCCTATAAAATAAAGGTCAAGTTACTTATTTCTTACATGCCGTGGCTCAAAGTAAACATTTCTTCTCCAACAGGTAGGAATGGAAGAATGGCAAAGAAAAGTTCTTGGACAAGAAAGAAAATGAAACAGAACAAGTAAATAACATTTCCTGAAGCTACATGTCTTAGCTTTTATGGCATGCATTGTTACCATGTAAGCTTCAAGGAATGTGGCCAGCCCAGTCCCTATATTGGTGGTTTGAATAGGAATGCCCCCTCAGACTCAAATGTTTTAATGCTTGGCACATAGGACGTGTAACTATTAGGAGGTATGACCTTCTTGGAGAAAGTGTATCACTGTAGGGGCAAGCTTTGAGGTCTTATCTGTTTAAGTTATGCTGATTGTAGTTATCATTCTCTTGCTGCCTGAGGATAATGAAGTAGAGATCTCTACTCTATTTCCAGCATCAAGTCTGTCTTTATGCTACCACGATTCTCACTATGATAATTAGCAATAGACTAAAACTCTGAAACTGTAAGTCAGCACCAATGAAATATTTTCCTTTATAAGAAATGCCATAAATATGGTATCCCTTTAAAACAATAAAACCCAAACTAAGACACTAGCTTTGCCATTTGCAACACTTGTGACTCTATCCTAGATAGTAGCACTGGCTGTGTATTGGTTTCTTTGGCATATGTTCCAGATCTTAGCTTTCCCAATATCAAAATATTTTCAGAACTTCTGAGGATTCACCCTCACAGTCTTACATAATACTACATTCCTACATATCACTTGGTATTCCATGCCTTCCTAGAAAGCATCACCCACAGGTACATAAATATGTATCCATTGCATTCCTACGCTTGCTAACCTAGCATCATTGATAAGGATGATGACAAACTGTTATCTGGTGCAATAGCTAGCTAGATTATGAAGACTATGACAAGAGGGACTATACCTTACCTTCATGTGGCAGGGAAATCATTTCTTCAGGAAACTCTCTTTAACAGGGCCTTCCAGTAGTTCTGTCCGTTCAAAGAAAAGTCTTCAAATTGGGACAAAAGTTCTGTGTTGGAGCCTATGATAGTCAATGCTGTGTTGATTTCTGAAACATTCTGAAGCCATTTTTTTCATATTTTCTTAGTGCAGGTGGCATGACTGCCTTTTTGTTTGTGCCAATCATGACAACCACACCTCTCACAACTTTCAATTTATTCCCTTTCTTTTCTAACTGCATGTTTTCAATTATTTTTTCTACCTTTCTCTCTAGATATTTACCAAGTCTTACTAATTACTTACAAAAACCACAGTAATGTCCATGTTACAGACTGAATCCAGTAAACTCCTGACATTTCTTCTGTCCGTGTAAGTAGTATACTGCCTTTAAACTCAACATCAAATTAGTTTCAAAGCAGCCCAATTATAGACATATTATTTGTCAAACTAGAACAGGACTGCTCTCTTGCTTTTCTCATGTAATCTCTCTCTCTCTCTCTCTCTCTCTCTCTCTCTCTCTCTATATATATATATATATATATATATATATATATATGTGTGTGTGTGTGTGTGTGTGTGTGTATATGTATGTATGTATATATGGAACTCTCATCTGTATCATCATCGGAGTGTTAGTTTTATGCATTACACTACTATAATCTGTAATTTACACATTAATAACACGTTAATCCCTGCTTAGAGCATACTAGAGCTTTCTTTATGCCAGTTTCTGTACCATCTCCAAATATTTAAGAAACATACAACAGGTTTAGTTTGAGAAATAACCTATCTTAGTCCCAATCTACTTTCATAGTAAAACTTGTTATTATTGTGGCTCAAATACCTCACAAAAACTATCTAAGGAATGAATAATTTATTTATTCACTGTTTCAGAGTGTTCAATTCAGAATGTGTGTAAGAACATGATAAGGAGCAAATATCACAGATAAGAAGTCCTGAATATATCATACAAGTGACATTATAGAAATTCAGAAGGTTTTAATTAAGATTATACACATAGAGAGAATATTTTGTGTCTTTCCTGGATGCACTACCTGTCAATTAAAAAAAAAAACTGGCCTATAGGAAAGGGTAGACTAGAAACTGGGACATCCATAAAGCAGAAAGAATTCTGGGATAGAGCCAGGCATGGGACATTATCCCAGTGAAGGTGTCACAAGATGAATATATGTTACCTTAACATAGGTAACCAATCACATGGCAGAATGTAGATTAGAATATTTTATTATGATAGATTCAGAAAAGAACCAAGCAATATGATCAAGGTATTGTAAATATATTTTGCCTCTGATCATTTTTCTGGGAGCATGGGGCTGGAAAGAAGAACCAGAGCTCACTTCTATAAATATATATGCATATACACATATGCATGTGATAACAGCTTTTAAAAAGTAATAAATTCGTGGGAAAACAGAAAAACATGGATGGTGGTAGAAAGTATGAGAGGGAAGGAAGAAATTATGCAATTATAATTTCAGAAAATAAATTTAAAAATGAAAGGAAAAAGAAGCAGAGAGAAGAGTTTTTCTCCACATGGCTGAAGTTTTCATTCTCTTCCCTTATTCTTTGGGAGCTTTACATAATGGGAACTGTATCATTTACATTCAGAGTCAGTTTTTTCACCTTTTATTCTGCTCTAGAAAAGTCTTTTCAGGAATGTGAGATGTGTGCACCATCCATTTACTTGGCAATTCTAAATACAGTGATGTTGACAATGAAAATCAAGCACCACAGATATTGGAACTAAATTAATATTCATATTTGTGACATATTATATAATTTTCTAATGTGAATTAATCTGTTATATTTTCACAATAGTTTTAGACAATCACTTAAATGATGAAAAGCCTGATTTTCAAATATATATTATGATGATTCAGTTTACTTAAAAAGTTCCAACATGAACTCAAGAATAACCTGTGTAAACCCTCGTGATCATCTAGTGTCTATATTTATTTTCTTTAAGATCATAATTCTCATCAATATAAAGGAAAAATTGTACTCACTATACTATGCCCTTTACAAAAACTGTTACAGAGATGTTTTCAAGTAGAACTTGACAAAAATCTTTAAAATATTCCATGAAAAAAATCACTGATATTTTATGCTCTTTAGCTATATCAATTATTTATGACATTGTCTTCAATGTGATTTCCTAAAACAGGAGCTAATTATGCCATAACTCCAGCACTTAGTACAGCACAAAAATTTATTATGTCATTGATACATACTTATTAGAATAATTAATGAATGGAATAAATGAATATGAAATTGAAAGCATGAGAAATGTTAGAAACAGGCTATGAATATAATAAAGAATTATAGTTCAATGAATATTTCTGTTTTTAAAATCAATCAAATGGTTGAATGATGTTACTATAAAAGCCAGAACAAAGAAAGAAAAGGTCAATGTTAGAGAAGGAGAGTTTTAATGAGAATCCTTTACGATATACTGGCTTTAAGACACCTTAGAGATGTTTTATTGGGTGATTTCCACAGGCTTTTAGGAAGAGTTGAAATGTAAGATGTGATATGTATCTGAATAGAAAGGGACAATTAAAACTTTATAATGGAGTAGTTGACACTCATGGTTGATGTGAATTTATTGAAAATTGTTTATATGTTATAACATGTGTAGACTGAAAAGGCTATGTGGATAAAAGATAGAGGACTGAAAGGTGAAATAGGTGAAAAACATGCATAGAATTTTGAACACCTCATGACCACAGAAGTTAGAAAGATGTAGGTAGAAGTCTTATGCTGGGATACTATGATTTGAATTATGAAATTGTACTTACGTCTTTCTTGTTGAACTTAAATTTTCAAAACCATTGTCTAATTCTAGCCATTACAGTTCTCCTAAGTACTATAGACACCTATTTTTTTTCTATATACATTAAAATAATGAAAAGAGGGAAGAAGGGATGAGGAGAGGTGTCAATATTGTCAATATGCAATTAAATATTCTCAATATTTTCTTTCTCTACTGGAATTCGGATTTGATCTTAGTTCTGCAGGCCTCCAAACTTTGAAAGCTGTGTATTTCTTCTTATATCAGCTCTGTATGTTGATTATGAACCTAACAGACTGAATAGAAAACCTACATGGATTCTAATGGCTCAGATATGCTTTCTGTAATAAGGGATGCAGTGCAAAACAATGAGAAAAATTTAAACCATTACCAACCTTGTAAAAGAGATTGAATGAGAAGAGTGAAGAATATAATACAGTTAAGTCAGATTATGTACATACATGGGCATGAATAGGGTTAAAGCAACATAAAATATAATTGATTAGTCTGGGTTCCCTAGAGACAGAACAGATGGAATGAATCTGTACATTCTATATTGAAACATATTTGAATGACTTAAAAACTGTGGTTATGTAATCTTTCCTAACACAATGCCAAAAAAAAAACAATAGTTCTTTTGTCTTCAAAGTTGTTTCAGATTATCTTCAGTATATTTTGGAATCTTGAACCTGTATACCCTGATACTAGGAATGGTATTACCTAGGCAACAGAATAGATGGTGTAATCAGGCAGAATGAGGAGAAGCATGAATTAGCTACAGACCCATTCTTCCATGTTCCTTTAATGTAACTGCTACCAGAAAGTATGGTCCATATTGATAGTAGAATTGGAAATGTTTCAATCAAGAAAAGCCCTTAACATTTGTGTCCAACTACTATAATTTTACTACATTACAGATTTACACAAGTTGACAACCAAGAATAGTCATCACAGATAAAGAGTAAACACAATGAAAAACATCCATGGATGATTTGCATGTAACACAAAGAAATTTTTATTGGAAAGTCATCATCAATAGGAAAGTGGTGTCAAGCTACTATAAAATACAGATAAAGATCATTGATTTTATTATTGAAAAAATTACACAGACTGTTGAAGTTTACTGTCTTTTGTTCCTTTATATTATTAATTTCTTCTTTGTGAGAAGTGATATAGCTAGAGTTAGATTTTATGGAGATAAATCACTTAGAATATATTGACTTAGTCAATTACTGCAGCTGGGGCTACACTGGCATTAAGCTAGTGCCTGTGATTTTTATGCAGTGTTATAATTCTTGCAGTTCTTTCAGTCTAAGAAGTCAGGCATCACAGTTTCATACACACACACACACACATATATATATATAAAACATAAGCCATAGTGAGGCGTGCTGGCCCACAGTTTATTACTCTCAGCAAATGCTGAAGCCTCAGCAGTATTTTAGATCTGATTCCTTGAGCCCAGTACTTATGAGACAGCACAGTGAGAAGTAGACATTACCCAACAAATGTAGTGAGTTTTACCCCAGGTGATAATCTCTAAAGTTAGGATACTTGGGGATTATGAACAGAAGCTAGTATTTCTGTCCATCTTCAACTCCAGAAAAAGACACTAATTATTAAGAAAATCACCAAAGAGAAAGAGTAATTTGACACTAATTTATTTCCAGAAATGCAAATAAATGCTTCCTAGTGTAGGAATGGAAGGTCTTTATCATTCTATGTAGTCTCAGAAGGAACTGTTTGGGGAGAATATGCTATGTCTACTTTTAAAATTATTATACTACAGTGTCATGCTAGAATTACAAAAGAAGTCTTTCCCTGCAGTATGTTTCTAAAAATTGTCTTCCACCAGAATGATATACTTCTCTCCAAAATTCAACTTCAGTGACTCCAAATAATTTAGACCACAAAGAATGAATGACTCCAAATAATTTAGATCACAAAGAACCTTTCAAATGCAAGCCAAAGTCCTTTTTGCATGAAAATTTAGTACAAATCACATGGCACAGATTACATTGTGTACCTTCAAAAGAGAATATTTTACACTTAACAATTTATTTAAAACAATCATATTAAATTTGGGTAAATGATAATTTTCTTGAATATTTCGTGAGTCAGGAAATACTCAATGCTGCTTTCTGAAAAATCTTCAAACAAACATAAAGGTCATTGGTCAGGTAGCACTTGTGTTTCATGTGATCTACTCCCATAGGGTCCATAGCATTCCTTTGTGTAAATTAACCACATTTTCTGTTGGAGGAGATCTGGGCTATCACAAATAAGGCTGCTATGAGCACAACAGAACACCCAACCCTGTGGCATCATGGGGCATCTTTTGGCTATATTTCCAAGAGTGGCATTGCTGGGTCTTCAGGCAGATCTATTTCCTACATTTTAAGGAACCACCAGATTGATTTCCAGAGTGACTGTATCAGTTTGCAATCCTACCAGCAATGGAGGAGTGTCCCTATTTCTCCACATTCTAACCAATATGTGTTATCTCCTGAGATTTTAATCTTAGCCATTCTGGATGGTGTAAGGTAGAATCTCAGGGTCATTTTGATTTGCATTTCTCTGTTCACTAAGGACTTTAAATATTTCTTTAGGTGCTTATCAGTCATTTGAGATTCCTCTGTTGTGAATACTCAGGTTTAGTTCTATACCCCATTTTTTGTTTGGCTTGTTTGGTTTTCTGGTTAGCTTCTTGAGTTCTTTATATAGTTGCATATTATTTCTCTATCAGATTTGGGGTCAGTGAAGAATTTTTTTCCAAACCTGTAGGTTGCCAATTTGTCTTATTGACTATATTCTTTGCTTTACAGAAGCTTTTCAGTTTCACGAGGTCTCATTTATCAATTCTTGGTCCTAAAGCATGAGTCATTGGAGTTCTGTTTAGGAAGTTTCCCCCTGTGTCAATGAGTGCAAGGCTCTTTCCCATATTCTCTTCTATTAGATTCAGTGTATCTGGTTTTATGTTGAGTCCCTTGATCCAATTGGACTTGAACTGTGTGCAAGGTGACAAATATGGGTCAAATTTATTTTTCTACATGCTGCAAACAACCCATTAGGCCATCACCATTTATTGAAGATGCTATTTTTTCCATTGTATATTTGTGGCATCTTTCTTAAAGATCAAGTGTCCATAAGTGTATGGTTTTATGTTTGGGTCTTCTATTCTATTCCATTGATCAACCTGTATGTCTCTGTACCAATACCATGCTGTTCTCATCACTATTGCAAAAGAGTTGTAAATAAAAGTTGTAGTAAAGGTTAAGATCAAAGTTGGTGATTCCTTCAGCCATTCTTTTATTATTAAGAACCAAATAACTATTTAAAAATGGGGAACAGAGCTAAACAGAAAAAATACCAGCTAAGGAAACTTGAATGGCCAAGAAGCACCTAAATTTATGTTCAACATCCTTAGTCATCAGGGAAATATAAATCAAAACAACCCTGAGATTCTACCTCATACCAGTCAGAATAGACATGATCAAAACTCAGGTGACATCAGTTGCTGGCCAGGATGTGGAGAAAGAGGAACACTACTCCATTCCTGGTGATTTTACAAGCAGGTACTACCACTCTGGAAATTAGTCTGGTGGTTCCTCAAAAATTGGACACAGTAATTCCTGAGGACTTGGCTATACCACTCCTGGGCATACACCCAGAAGATGCTCCAACATGTAATAAGGACAAATGCTCCACTCTGTTCATAGTAGCCATATTTATGATAGCCAGAACCTGGAAACAACATAGATGCCCCTCAACAGAAGAATGGATACAGAAAATGTGGTACATTTACACAATTGAGTACTACTCAGCTATTAAAAAGAGTGACTTTATAAAATTCACAGGCAAATGGATGGAACTAGAAAACATCATCCTGAGTGAGGTAACCCAATCACAAAAGAACACACATGGTATGCACTTACTGATAAGTGGATATTAGTCCAGAAGCTTGGGATCTCCAAGATACAATTCACAGATCACACGAAGCCCAAGAAGGAAGACCAAAGTGTGGATGCTTAAGTACTTCTTAGAAGGGGTACCAAAATATCTGTGGAAGGAGATACATAGACAAAGTATGGAGCAGACACTAAAGGAAGGGCCATCTGGAGACTGCCCCTCCTGGAGATCCATCCTGTATACACTTACTTACCAAACCCAGATACTATTGTAGATGCCAACAAATGCTTGCTCACAGGAGCCTGATATAGTTGTCTCTTGTGAGGCTCTGCAGGTGCTTGACAAATACAGTGGTAGATGCTCACAGCCAACCATTGGACTGAGCACAGGTTTCCGAGTTGAGAAGTGAGATAAAGGACTGAAGGAGCTGAAGGGGTTTCCAGCATCATAGCAGAAACAATATACACAATACAGAACCCCCAGTGCCCCCAGGGACTAAACCACCAACACCAGAATACACATGGAGGGACTCATGGCTCCAGCTGCATATGTATCAGGGGATGACCTTGTTGGACATCAATGGGAAGAGAAGCTCTTGGTCCTATGAAGCTCAATGTTCCAGTGTAGGGGGATGCCAGGAGAAGGTAGCAGGAGTGGGTGGTTTGATGAGCAGGAGTAGGATTGAAGGGATAGGAGGTTTTCAGAGGGGAAACCAGGGAAGAGGATAACATTTGAAATGTAAATAAAGAAAATATCTAAAGAAAAAAAAAAAAAGAATTGTTTTGCTATTCTGAGTTTTTGCCTTTCCAGATAAATTTCAGAATTGTTCTTTCCATGCCTTTGAAGAACTTATGTTGGAATTTTAGTAGTGATTGTATTGAATTTGCAGATTGCCTTCGGTAGAATGGCCATTTTTACTAGGTTAATTCTGCCCATCCATGAGCATTGGCGATCTTCTTTGATTTCTTTCTTGAGAGACTTGAAGTTATTGTCATACAGGCCTTTCACTTACTTGTTTGATTAGAGTAACCCCAAAGATATTTTATATTATTTGTGGCTATTATGAAGGTAGTTGTTTCTCTATTTTCTAATCTTGGCCTGTTTATCATTTGTTTAAAGGAAGGCTACCTATTTATTTGAGTTAATTTTATATCCAGCCACTTTGCTGAGGTTGTTTATCAACTGTAGAAGTTCCCTGGTAGAATTTTTGTAATCGCTTATGTATATTATCATATCAGCTGAAAATAGTGATTTTTATTTCTTCTTTGCCAATTTCTATGCCATTGATCTCTTTTTGTTATCTTGTTGTAGTTAGCACTTCAAGTATAATATTGAATAGACATGGGGAAAGTGGCCTCCTTGTCTTGTCCCTGATTTTAATGGGATTGCTTCAAGTATCTCTCCATTAAATTTGATATTGGCTGTTGATTTGCAGTACATTGATTGCTTTTATTATGTTTAGGTATTGGTCTTAAATTCAAGATCTCTCCAATACTTTTAAGATGAAGGGGTGTTGTATTTTGTCAAATGCTTTTTCTGCATCTAAGGAGATTATCCTGTGACTTTTTTTCTGTGAGTTTGTTTATATAGTGGATAATAAGTTATAATGGATTTTAATATATTGAACCAAGCTTGCATCCCTGGGATGAAGCCTATTTGATCATGGTGAATTATCATTTTGATGTGTTCTTGGATTTGGTTTGCAATAATTTTATTGAGTATCTTTGCATTGGTATTTTAAGTGAGGTTGGACTGAAGTTCTCTCTTTTGGTTGGGTCCTTGTGTGGTGTAGGTATCAGAGTAAATGTGGGTTCATAGAATGAGCTAGGTAGTGTTGCTTCTATTTTATGGAATAGTTTGAGAAAAATTGGTATCATATCTTCTTTGAAGGTCTGGTAAAATTCTGCAAAAAATCTATCTGTCCCTGTGTATTTTTTGTTGGTGTTTTTTTAATGACTTCTTCTATTTTCTTGTATGATATGGGCCTGTTTAGGTAATTTACCTGCCCTTGACTTAACTTTGGTACATGGCATCCTTCTGGAAAACCATCCATCTCATCTATATTTTCCAGTTTTTTTTTTAATATAAGCCTTTATAGTAGGATCTAATGATTTTTTGATTTTCCTCTGTTTCTTTTATATCTCCCCTTTCATTTCTGATTTTGATAATTTGTATAGAGCTTCTGAGCCTTTTAATTAGTTTGGCTAGGGGTTTATGTATCTTCCTGATTCTCTCAAAGAACCAGCTTTTGGTTTTGTTGGTTATTTATATTATTCTCTTTGTTTCTATTCAGCTGATTTTGGCCCCGAGTTTGACTATTTCTTGCTGTCTACTCCTCTTGGGTGAGTTTAGATCTTTTTGTTCTAGTGCTCTCAGATGTGCTGGTAAGTGGACAGTGTAAGATCTCTCAAGTTACTTTACCAGGATACTTAGTGCTATGAATTTTCCTCTTAGCACTTTTTTCACTGGTGCCATCAATTTGGGTATGATGTGTCAGCATTAGCATTAAATTTCAGGAAGTTCTTAATTTCTTTCTTTATTTTTTCCCTGACCAAATTATCATTGAGTAGATATTTGTTCAGTTTTCATGTTTAGTGGGCTTTTTGTTGTTTTTGCTGTTGTTAAAGACCAACCAGCCTTAGGCTATGGTGCTCTGATAGTATGCATGGAATAATTTCAATATTCTTGTATCAATTGAGGGTTGGTTTGTGATCAATTATATGGTCGATTTTGGAGAAGGCACCATGAGGTGCTGAGAAGAAGGTATATTCTTTTGTTTTAGGGTGAAATGTTCTGTAGATATCTGCTAAATCCATTTTTTTCATAAACTCTATTAGTTACACTGTGCCTCTGTTTAGTTTCTGTTTCAATGACATGTACATTGGTGAGAGTGGGGTGTTGAANTCTCCCACTATTATTGTGTGGGTTTCAATGTGTGATATAAGCTTTAGTAAAATTTCTGTTATAAATGTGGGTATCCTTGCATTTGGTAGTAGATGTTTAGAATTGAGAATTTCTCTTGGTGGATTTTCTCTTTGATGTGTATGAAGTCTCCTTCATCATCACACTAGATATCCTTTGGTTGAAAATCTAATTTATTGAATAGTAGGATGGCAAGTCCAGCTCATTTCCTGGGACCATTGGCTTGGAAAAAGTTTTTCCATCCTTTTACTCTGTGATATTGGCTGTCTTTGTTATTGGGGTGGGTTTCTTGCATGAATCAAAATGCTTGATCTTGTTTATGTATCCAGGCTACTAGCTTTTGTCTTTTTATAGGTAGTTGAGCCCACTTGTAAGGGAACACATACTACATTTGTCTTTAATCAAATTGCCCCATTCAAGATGGTCCTTTTCTACTGATATAAAATTGATTGTAAATTTTATGATTTTTTTAATAGTCAAATATACTAATTCATGGTGTAAATGTACTAAATTTTGTTTATCCAGTTTTCTATGGGGTAATGCTGGGTTCTTTTCCATTTCAAGACATTGTGGGTAAAGCAATAATGACCATAGTTGAGCAAGTATTCTTGTGGTAGGATGGGGTGTCCTTTGCTTATATGCCAAAGAGAAGAATAGCTGGGTCTAAAGATAGATTAATTCCCTCTTTATTGAGTAACCACCATATTGATTCCATAGTGACTGTACATGTTTATACTCCCACCAACATAAAAGCAGTGCTCTCCTTGATCCATATCTTTGCCACCATAAGCTGTGACTTGTGTCCTAGATCTTTGCCTTTCAGGCAATTTTAAGATATAATATCAAAGCATTTGATTTTCCTTCATGCCTAAGAATGTTGGCCCTTTCCTCAACTGCTTTTTAGATAATTCTCAATTTAGAATTCTTTCTAATTTTCTATTTTTTAAAATGGATTGTTTGTTATTTTATTTCTAGTTTCTTGAGTTCTTTAGATATTTTGGAATTTTGATATGTACTACATATGTGGTTGGCAAAAACTACTTGCATTCTGTAGGTTCCAGCTTTGGCTAAATAATGGTGTTCATTGCCTTTTAGAAGCTGTTTAGTTTCATGAGTTCTCATTTGTTAATTATTGGTCTTAGTGAATGCACTAATGGTGTTCTATTCAGAAAGTTGGTTCCTATGCCATTGCATTCATGGTTATCCTCTGAGAGGTTCTGCCAGCATCTGACTAAGACAGATTCAGACACTCACAGCCAAACATTCGACTCAATCTAATGGAAAATCTAGAGGAAGAACTGAAAGGGCTGATTGGGATTGCAACCCTGTTGGAAGAACAGCAATATCAGCTAACTGGACCACCCAGCCCCCAGAGCTCCCAAAGACTATGCCACCAACCAAAGAGTATACATGGATGGGTCTATGGCTTTGTCTACGTATGTAACAGAGGACTGTCTTATCTGTCATCAATGGAAGACAAAGCCCTTGTTTTCTGGAGGCTTGATGACCCAGCAAAGGGGTATGGTACAGCAACCAGTCAGGAGTGAGTGAGTGAGTGAGTGAGTGGGTGAGGCAGGACATTCATAAAGGGTAAAAAACAAAGGGATGTGATCAGAGGTTTGCAGAGGGAACAACAATGAAATGTAAGTAAATCAAACAAACACACATCCCTTACCACCACCACCCCCCAAAAAATAACAATTACCTACTTCCTCTCCTGTCAAGTTCAGTGTATCTGGTTTTATAGTTAGGTCTTTAGTCCACCTAGACTTCAGTTATGTACAGGGTGATAATTGTAGATCTATTTGTATCCTTCTGCATGCAAATGTTTACTTGGACCTGCACTGTTTCTTGGAGATGCTGATTCTATTCCAGTATGTATTTTTCGCTTCTTTATAAAAAGAAAGAAAGAAACAAACAAACAAACAAAGAAACAAAGAAAGAAACAAAGAAAGAAATCCATGGGAGTACAGATAAATATCTGAATTTTCAGTTTTATCCCATTGGCAAAGGTTTCTGTTTTTATTAAAATACTATGTGATTGTTGTTACTGTAGGTTCTTTAGTATAGCTTGATATCAGATTTTGTGATACCTCCAGCAGTTCTTTTATTGTAAATAAATTTTTACATTTCCTGCTTTGTTTATTCCATATGAAGCTGAGAATAGTAGTTTCATGTTTGTATAAAATTATGGTGGATTTTGATAAAGATTTTATTGAATCTGTAAATTGCTATGGTAGGATAGCCATTTTCACTGTGTTATTCCTTTGGATCTATGAGAATGGGAGATGTTTATATCTTCAGATATTTTCTTCATTTTTTTTTTCTTTAAACACTGGAAGTTTTAGTCAAACAAGAATTTTACATGCTTGTCCCAGTTACCTGAGGATCTTTTATATTATTTTGAGGCTATTGTGAAATATGTTGTTTCAGTGATTTGTTTTCTCAGTTCATTTGTCATTTATATATAGGAGGACTACTAATTTTTATTTTTTAATTTGAGTTATTTTCATATTGAGACATTTTACAGAAAAGTGTCTGTCAAGTATAGCAGATCCATTGTAAAATGTAAGAATACTTATGTGTATAAACATATCACCTAAAAATAATAATACTTTGAATTATTTTCTAATCTGAAAACTCTTAATCTACCTCAGCAGTCTTATTCCCGTGGGTAAGACTTAGAGTACTATATTAGATTAAATGTGAATAGAGTGGACAAACATGTCTTGTTCCTGAGTTTAGTGCAATTGCTTTTTTTTCTTTCCATTTAAATTGACATTGACTGTAAACTTGCCATATGTTGCCTTAATTATATTTAGATGTCACCTGTATTCATAATCTTGCCAGGATATTTATCATATAGGAATTTTAGATTTTGCCAAAGACTTTTGCATCTAATAAAATGATCATGTGGCTTTATCTTTCAGTTTGTTTATATAGAGAATTACATTTACCCTTTTGTATATTAAAACATCCTTACATATCTTGAATGAATCCAACTTGCTCACAATGAAGGACCTTTTAAAATTGTTAATATTTTGTTGAGTACTTTTCCATCAATATTCATAAGGAAATTTATCTGTAATTATCTTTATTTGTTGAGCATTTATGTTGTTTGGGTACCAAGGTAATTGTGGCCTCATAAAATAAATTGGCATCAACTATTCATTATTATTATTATTATTATTATTATTATTATTATTATTATTATTACTGTTATTTTTTTACAGTCCACCCATTGCCTTCCTCTTGGTCCCTCCTTCCACAGTTTCTTATCCTAGTCCTCCTCACTGACTGAGAAAGAGACACATATTTACACCCAACCAATGGATAGAAGCTGAGGAACCATGTGATTGAATTAGTGAAAGGTTAAAAGAAACTGAGGAGAAGGGTGACCAATAGGAAGACCAGCAGTCTCAACTAACTTGGACCCCTGAGATTCCTCAGACACTGACCTACCACCTAGACAGCATATAGTAGCTGGTCCATGGCCCCTGACACATATTTCTTCAAATATTTTTTGTAAGTTTGTTAGTTTCCTTACTAAAACTGTCTAGTGATAGGCATTAAAAGTGTTTAGAGGTTTTATTTCACTATAGGTTATAAATCTATTTGTCTTATTTATCTGATCCTGGTTTAACTTTGTTAAGAGGAATCCACTGAGAAAATTATCAATTTGAGATTTTTTTTTCAGCTTGATGAGTGTAGGTTTTTAAAAAGTGTCCTTATAATTCACTGGGTATTCTTATGTATGTTTTTATGCACCCTCTCCCTGTTGTGTTCCTGATGTTTTTAATTTGGATATTCTCTCTGAATTTTAGTTAGTTTGGATAAGCATTTGTCTATCATCTTTATTTCCTCAGAAACAACTCCTTGTTTAATTGAATCTCCGTGTTCTGTTTGTTTCTAGTTTATAGATTTCAGCTGTCTGATTATTTCTGGCTGTCATGTCCTTACATATACTTTAATCCTTTTGTTCTAAAGCTTTCAGGTATACTGTTAGTTGCTAACATAAATCTTTACATTTGGTTTTATGTAGGCATTTAGTGCTATCAACTTGCCTCTTAGCAGTGCTTTTATTGTGTCCCACATATTTGGATATACAATATATTCATTTTCATTGAATTCTAGAAAGTAATTTCTCTACTTCTTTCTTGAACCATTTTTATTTCAGTAGACCTGTTCAGTTTTATTGGGCTTGTAGACTTTCTACTGTTTAAGTTGTTATAGATAGCCAGCTTTAAATGGCGGTCTGACAGAAATTATTTCAATTTTCTTATATAGGTTAAGACAAGTTTTATATTTGAATAAGAAGTCAACTTTGGAGAATGTTCCATGAAGTACTGAAAAGAAATCATATCTTTCTTGTGTTTGGGTGTAATGGTCTTTAAATATCAATTAGATCCATTTGTTTTATTGTATCTGTTAGCTACAGCATTTCTCTGTTTAGCTTTTGTTGGTATGACCTCTTAATTGGTGAGAGTGGAATATTGAAGTCTCTCATTATGAGTGTGTGTGGATCAATATGTCACTTGAGTTGTAGTATTTTTTTAATCTATCTGACAATCTGTCTGTCCATCTGTCTGTCTATTTTACCAACTTGGGTTTGAATGTGTTTGTGTGAAGAACTGAAATGCCATCTTGGTAGATTTTTAATTTGATGAGCATAAAGTGTCCTTATATATTCTTAATTTTAATTTAAAGTCTATTTTTTTAGACATTAAAATGGCTATACCCACTTGTTTCTTAGGTTTATTTGCTTGACATACCTTTTTCGACATGTAGCCCTTAGGGAATATCTGTCATTGATATTGAGATATGTTCCTTGGATGTAACAAAAGGTTATGCACATTATGAACATTTGTGTTTTTACTTGGGTAACTCAGATCATTGAGGGTTGATTCCTGTTACATTGTTGTTTCTGTTTGTTGTTGTTGCTGTTGTTTCTGCTGGTGGTGATCTCTCTCTCTCTCTCTCTCTCTCTCTCTCTCTCTCTCTCTCTTGTGTGTATTTCTATTTTCATTGTACTGGAATGATATTACTGATATTACTTATTTCATGTGTTTTCTTGGGAATAGTTAACCTCCTTGGGTTGGAGTTTTCATTCTAGAATCTTTAGTATGACTGGATTTGCAGATAGGCATTGTATAAATATATAAATATGACTTTAACATGAAATGTCTGAATTTTTTCTTCTATAAGTGAAAACTTTTTGGGTATTGTAGGGGGAAAGCTGATACTAAAATCAGGTTCCTAACTGGTTCTTGGTTTAGTCAATATAGAAGGTGGAAGCTAATTTCTGGGTGAAGGGTAAATGTGGGACTTTGGTGTCTCAGGAGGAAGAAGGAGGTGAAGAAAGAGAAAGTCCTTTGGGGCTAGGCTTTGGAATTAGAAGGATGTATCAACCTTGTGAGGTCTCAGAGCACCTAGGGCCTGAAGCCTTTGATTCAGTCAGGGGCCAAGGAGGTTGGCAGGTGAATAGCTGTTAACTGATAAGATTGGGGCAGGATATTCTTAGCACAGCAATTGTGTTATCTGGCAAGTTTCAAAATAATAAACTGATCTAGTATTTTTCATCTGTGGAACAAAGGTGAGCAGAGAGGGAGAAAACAGACAGGAATGTAGCTGGCAGCTTGGAAAGAAAAACTAAAAGGGAACCAGGTAAGTGCTTACAGCAGCTCCTGGCTTTCCCAGGTTGGGGGTTGGTTGTGTTCAATCTGGAGTTAACCCAGGAGTAACAGGCAAGTCAGAAGCATAGGCCATGGTCCTGGGGAAAGGAGGATGCATTTGTTTTTAATTACATGCAACAAGGTATCAAAGTCTAGGATGTCATTTTTGGTTCCTTAGTGTCTGTAGCACATCTATCTATTTGCTTTTGGTTTTTAGAGTGTTCATTGTGAAGTCAGATATAACTTTAATAGGTCTACCTTTATATATTACTTAGTCATTTTTTTTCATTGCAAATTTTAATACTTTTTCTTTGTTCTATATGTTTCCTATTTTATTATGTTCTGAGGGGAATGTCTTTTCTGGCCAAGTCTATCTAGTGATCTGTATGTATTTTTTTTCCCTATATGCATGCCTTTCTTTAGCTTAGAAAAACATTCATCAATGATTTTGTTAAAAGTGTTTTCTGTGTTTATTCTGAGAATCTTATCTTCTATATTATTTTAGGTTTTGATCTGAATTTCTTGGATGTTTTGTGTCAGACTTTTTTTTAATCTTTAATATTTTATTTGACTGAGTATACATTCTTTTCTTGTATCTTCAGTGCCTGATATCATCTCTCCCATCTCTTGTATTATTTTGAAGAAGCTTGCCTCTTAGATTCTTTTGGAATTTCAAACTTTGTCTTTTATAGAATTCCTTCTGTTCTTTTATTTTATTTCTTTAATTAAATTAAATTTTTGCATTTCACTTTATGTCCTGATGACAGCCAACCTCCTTGTCATCCCCTCCCACAATCCTTCCTCCTTCCTACCCTCCCCTTCTCCTCTAAGTGTATGGGGCCCTCTGGGTATCCCACCTGGAATTCAAGTCTCTACAAGGCTAGGCCTATCCTCTCCCACTGAGGCCAGACAAGGCAGCCCACCTAGAAGAACATATCTCACACTCAGGAAACAGATTTTAGTATATTTCCCATTCCAGTTGTTCAGGACTCAGATGAATGCCAAGCTGCACATCTGTTACATATAGGCAGGGAGGTCTAGATCCAGCCTGTGCATGTTCTTTGGTTGGTGGGTCAGACTCTGAGAGTCACAAAGGTCCATGTTAGTTGACTCTTTTGGTTTACCAGTGGTGTCTCCATACTATTTAGTGTCCCCAATCTTTCCTCCCATTCTTTCATAAGAGGCCTGAAGTTCCATCCACTGTGGATATCTGTATTTGTCTGAGTCAGCTGTTGGGTGTGACCTCTCAGTTAATAATATGCTCCGGCCTGCAAGCAAAACAGAGTATCATTAATAATGTTAGGTATTTGTGCTTGCCCATGGGCTCAGTCTCAAGTCAGGATGGTTATGGTTGGCCATTGCCTCAGTCTCTGATTTCTGCCCAGTACCTTCTTTTCGTATAGAGAGGATAAATTTGTTTTGAAAATTTTGTGGGTAGGTTGGTGTCTCTATCGCTCTGCTGGGCATACTGCCTAGCTAAAGGAGATGGAACCTTTATTTTCCATATTCTCAATGTAGCACATCATAGCTAAGATCACCCTCCAATGATTCTTACAGACCTTCCTTATCCCAGGTCTCTGTCTCCTCTGAGAGATAACCCCACCTCTTCACCCCCATCATTTTCAGATTTCCATTAACCTTCATGACCATCTACTCATCTCTCCTGTCCTTATCAACAGATCCTTTATTCCAAATTCCCGTCCCTGTCCCACCTTCCTCAATTATCTTATGACTATTTTATTTACCCTTCTAAATGAGATTCAAGCTTCCTCCATTTGCCTTCCTTCTTGTTTAGCTTCCTTGGGTCTGTGGAATATAACGTGATACCTGTATTTTATGGCTAATATCCATTGATATTAGTTTATTCCATTCAAGCTCTTTTGGGACTGTGTAATCTCACTCAGGATGATATTCTCAAATTCTATATATTTCCCTGCAAAATTCATGATGTTTTGTTGTTGTTGTTAAAGCCAAATAATATTGCATTGTGTAGACTTACTAAATATGATTTATCCATTCTTCAATTGAGGAGGGACAAATAGGTTGATTCCAATTTCTGGCTGTTACAAACAAATCTGCTATGAACATAATAGAGCAAATGTCTTTATGCTATAGCGGAGCAACTTCTGGATATATGCCCAGCTGAGTCTTGAGGTAGAATTATTCCCATTTTGAAAGAAACTGTCAAATTGGTTTCCAAAGTGGTTGTACAAGTTTGCACTCCAACCAGCAATGAATACTTGTTCCCTTGCTCCACATCCCAGCCAGCATGTGTTATTTCTTTACATGATTCTTGGCCATTTGAGATTCCTCTGTTGAGAATTACCTGTGTAGTTTTATACTCCATTTTTAACTGGGTTATTTGGGTGGGTGATGTCTAGTTTCTGGAGTTCTGTGTAAATTTTGGACATTAGACTTCTATCAGGCGTAGGTTTGGTGAAGATTCTAAAAATCTGTTGACTACCAAATTGTCCTCTTGACAATATCCTTTGCTTTATAAAATTTTTTCAGTTTTATGGTCCCATTTGTAAAGTGTTGTTATTAGAGCCTGGGCCATTGTTGTTCAGCTCAGGAACTTGTCTACTGTACCTATGTATTCAAGGTTACTCCCCACTTTGTCTCCTGTGAGATATAGTGTATCTAATTTTATGCTGAGTTACTTGATCAATGTGGATTTGAGTTTTGTACTGAGTGATAAATATGGATCTATTTTCATTCTTATACATGGAGACATAAAGTTAGTCTAGCACCATTTGTTGAAGATGGTTCCTTTTTCTATTATATGGTTTTAGCTTCTTTAACAAAAATCAAGTGTCCATAGGTGTTTGGGTTTATTTCTGGGTCTTTGATTTGATTTGATTGATAAGCCTGTATGTTTCTGTAACAATACCATGCCATTTTTAAATTAATTTTGTTCTATAATACAGGTTGAGGTTAGGGGTAGTGATACCTCCCAACATTCTTTTATTGTTCAGGATTGTTTTAGCTCTCCTGCTATTTTTCTTTTTCCATATGAAGTTGAGAATTGATCTTTCAAGTTCTATGATGGGGATTGCATTGAATGTTTCTATTGCTTTTAGTAAAATATCCATTTTCACTATGTTAATCCTACTTGTCTAAGTGTACAGAAGATCATTCCTCTTTTCTGATATCCTCTTTAATTTCATTCTTCAAGGATTTAAAGTCCTTGTCATACAGATCTTGTCATACAGATCTTTCACTTGCTTGGCTAGAGTTCCACCAAAATATTTGATACTTTTGTTGGATATTGTAAAGGGTGTTGTTTATCTAATTGCTCTCTCAGCTCATTTTTTTCATTTATATAAAGGAGAGCTACTGATTCCTTTGAATTAATTTTGAATCCAGCCACATTGTTAAAGGTGTTGATCAGTTCTAGTTCTCTGGTTTTGGGTTTCCATGAATGTACCATCAAATCATCCATATATTATGATACTTTGACTTCCTTTACAATTTGTATCCCCTTGATTTTCCTTAGTGAACTTACTGCTTTGGTTAGAACTTCAAGTACTATATTGAATAGACAGTGAGAGTATTAAGTGGTGTCCCAGATTTTAGTGTAAATGCTTTAAGTTTCTCCCAATTTAGTTTGGTGTTTTCTATTGGCTTGCTGACTATTGCTTTGATTATATTTAAGTGTGTGCTCTTTATACCTGATTTCTCTAATACCTGCAATATTAAGCAGGGTTGGATTTTTTTCAAATGCTTTATTAGCTTCTAATGAAATAATTATAATATATCACTCTGTTTATATGGTGGACTATATTGATGGACTTTTGTATATTGAATCATTGCTGTATTCCTAGGATAAAGCCTACTTGATCTTGATAAATGATGTCTTTGATGTCCTCCTGGATTCAGTTTAGGAGTATTTTATTGAGTATCTTTCTATCAATCTTCATAAGAGTAGTCATCTTTCTTTGTTGAACATTTGTGTGGTTTATGTATCAGAGTTACTGTAGCCTCATAGAATGAGTTTGGCAATGTTTCTTCTGCTTCTACTTTGTGAAATAATTTTAGGAGTATTGGTATTAGCTCTTTTTTTGAAAGTCTGGTAAAAATCTGCTCTAAAGATGTACACACGGAGGGACCATGGCTCCAGCCACATTTTTAGCAGACAATGGCCTTGTCAGTCATCAATGGGATGAGAGGCCCTTGGTCCTGTGAAGGCTTGATGTCCCAGTGTAGGGGAATGCTAGGACCAGAAGGCAGGTGTGGGTGGGTTGGTAAGAAGGGGGAGGGGGAGGGGAGAGGAGAGTTTTGGCAGGGAAACCAAGAAAGGGGGCAACATTTGAAATGTAAATAAAGATGAGTGTCTGTAAACAAACTGCAGAGTTCAAAACAGGACGATAAGAGGATGATTTCTTCTTTAAATGTCCCAGAGCTGTAGGGATTTACTGATAAGGAGAAGGCTCCATGGGATTTTATTGGCAGTTATATTTACATAAACTTTCTGATCCTTTTCCCCCTTCTTTCTTCTTCCTCTTCCTGTCTCTCTCTTTTCCTTGCTTTAGTTTCCTCTCTCTCTCTCTCTCTCTCTCTCTCTCTCTCTCTCTCTCTCTCTCTCTTGGTGTAAACACTTCTGGTTTCCATTTACTTTTTTCTTTCTAGTACAGGAAACCATTTTTTTCCCATAAAATATGCTTTTTCCTCAGACTCAAAAGTGACTTAGTAAACCTCATCAATATTATTAATTCTGTTCCTTCTGTTCATAATTGATTTACAAATGAAAATATGTTCATTCTCCTCTGATTAGTAAGAAAATAAAGATGTTTTGAAGACCCCAGTACTTTGTTTATAACCAATACTATAGACTACACAAAGATCATTATTGAAGTAAGGAGCACTGGATTATGTGACTAACTTTGTTCTTGATAAATCAGCAAGGCTGACATTGTTGCTTTATATGAAAAGCAAAGAACAATGACTTTTTTCACTGGATTATAAGGTTTACGCTGTTATGCAAATAAAATATCCTCGTGCTCACAAAAAAAAAAAAAATGGAGAAAAAAAACAGACTAAAACAAAACAACAACAACAAAATCTGCACTAAAACGATCAGGCCTGAGCTTTTTGATTGGGAGACTTTTAATGACTGTTTCTATTTCTTTAGGGGTTATGGGACTGTTAAAATATTTATATCTATTTAACATTTTTTAAGAGGTATCTGTCTCCAAAATCATCCATTTCATTTCAGTAAGTTTTTCCAATTTTATTGTGTACAGGTTTTTAAAGTAAGAACTAATGATTCTTTGAATTTCCTAAGGTCATCTATTATCTCTCCCTTTTCAATACTGATTTTTTTTTTTATTTGGATATTGCTTCTCTGTCTCTTGGTTAGCTTGGCTATGTGTCTCAAACTAACCAAAGAACTAGTCCTTGGTTGTTGTTGGTTTTTTTTGTTTGTTTTGTTATGTTTTTGTTTTTTATTCTTTGTATTGTTTTCTTTGTTTATTTGTTTCTTTTTTATTGAGTTCAAAAAGTACATTACTTTAAAGACTTTTAATAGGACTTCAACATAAGACTCTTAGTAGGAATTCAACCTAAAAAAGATCATCAGTGTTCAGCATGTTAGAGGCTGTGATGAACTCTGCTTCATAACTACCACTATATATGCTGTTTACTGGCTGTGAGTAGTAGAGGACATGATTCAACAGTTTACCTAAATATTACATGAACTGGATGGAGTTTTCTAAGACTGAGATGAACTGTCCCTATGATTACCATTTCAAAAAGGTTGCAAATATATATGAACTTGCAACTGGGTTATTTAAAATATATATGAACATATAGTTGAGTCATTTGTTTAATATTTTACAATTTTTTAAAATCTAGCTACATAATATATATTTGTTAAATTTTTTACCACTTTTTTGTTTGTTTGTTTGTTTGTTTGTTTGTTGTTTTTTCCAGACAGGGTTTCTCTGTGTAGCCCTGGTTGTCCTGGAACTCACTTTGTATACCAGGCTGGCCTCGAACTCAGAAATCTGCCTGTCTCTGCCTCCCTATTGCTGGGATTAAAGACATGCGCCACCACGCCTGGCTTCCACATTTTTTTGAAATGAAAAAGACAGATACTACCTGAGAGAAAAAGGCTGAAAAAAATGTTTCTAAACAAATGGTCCCAAAGAACAAGATGGAATAGTCATTCTAATATCAAATAAAATCAACTTTCTACCAAAAATTATCAAAAAAGATAACGAAGGACACTCTGTACTCTTCAAAGGAAGTTTCTACCAAGATGAATGAACTTTCAATTCTGAACTTTTATGCTCCAAACGCACAGGCATCCACCTTCATAAAAAGAAAATTTACTAAAGCTCAAAGCATACATTGCACCTCAAACAATAATAGTGGGCGACTTCAACATGGCACTCTCAACAATGGACGGATCATGGTAACAGAAACTAAACAGAGACACAATAAAACAAAAGTTATGAACAAAATGGATTTAACAGATACCTATAGAACATTTCATTCTAACATTTTTTGTTTTCTAAACTTTTGGCTATACTTTGAAGTTGCTGGTTTGAGAAATTTCTAATTTATTTACAGAGGCACTTAGTGCTATTAACTTTCATCTTAGAACTGCTTTCATTGTGTCCTATAAATTTGGGTATGTTTTGTTTAATTTTCATTATGTTATTGAAAGTCTTTAATTCCTTTATTTGTTTCTTTATTGACCAAGATTGAGCAAAGTTGTTCAATATCCATGATTGTGTAGGTTTTCTCATGTTTCTGTTGTTTTGAATTCCAACTTAATTCCATTGTGGTCTGATAAAATAAAATGTGTTATTACAATTTTATTGTATCTGTTGAGGATTGATTTGTGACTGACTATATGTTCTGTCTTGGAAAAGGGTTCATGAAGTTCTGAGGTTTTTTTGTTTGTTTTATTTTGTTTTGTTTTGTGCTTGGGTGACATATTCTGTAGATGTCTACTAGCTTCATTTAATTTATACATTCTGTTAGTTTTATTATTTCTCTTTTTAAATTTGTCTAGGAGATCTTTTAATTGATGAGATAGGGTTGTAGAATTCCCCCACGACTAAAGTGAGGGGTTTGATGTATAATTTAAGCTTGTTCCTATTACAAATGTGGTTCCCCTTGTGTTTGGAACATAGATGTTCATTATTCAGATATTACCTTGGTAGGTTTTTCCTTTGATGAATTTGATTTATCCTTCCATATCATTTGGTTAATTTTGGTTTCAAATCAATTTTATTTGATACTAGAATGGCTCCTCCAGGTTGCTTCTTATGTCTGTTTCATTAGACAAGCTCTTTTCTTCTATCCCTTTATTCTGAGGCAATATGTACATTTATTGCATAGTTATTTTTCTTTTATGCAGCAGTATGATGGATCCTATGTTTTGCATTCATTCTGTTAGCCTGTGCCTTTTTATTGGTATATTTAGTCCAGTCCTGTTGAGACATATTGAAGACCAGTGTTTGTTATTTCCTGTAATGTTCTGGTGGTGGTAGTGTTAGAGGTGTGTATGTGTGTGTGTGTGTGTGTGTGTGTGTGTGTGTGTGTGTGTGTATACTCTTTTTGGTTTTGCTGGTATGGAATAATTATTTCCTGTGTTTTCTTGCAGTTTTTCCTCTAGTATTTCTTTAAGTTGGATTTGTGGATAGATATTATTTGTCTCTGATGGTGCCATTGGACTCTATAATTCCAGACCTACAGGCCTGTATTTTCAGGAGTCAGATGAAGGTGGAGGAGAGGTGATGGGAGAATTCAGGTCCCCTTGTGATAGAAGGCTACGCAAGTATTCATTATATTTCTATTTTCAGGCCTTGAAAATTTTGTTTGTTATTTTTTTCTTGGCTTTCTTTAGTAGATATATCCATTTTCTCCAATGGTTTGTTTGTGTATTCCTAAATTTCTTTATGAGAATTATTCATTTTCTCTTTTTTAAAAATTTATTTATTATTATTTTCTTTATTTACATTTCAAATGATGTCCCGAAAGTTCCCTATACCCCCCCCGCCCCTGCTCCCCTACCCACCCACTCCCACTACTTGGTCCTTGCCTTCCCCTGTGCTGGGTCATATAAAGTTTACAAGACCAAGGGGCCTCTCTTCCCAATGATGGCCTATTTGGTCATCTTCTGCTATATATGCAGCTAGAGACATGAGCTCAGGGGGTACTGATTAGTTCATATTGTTGTTGCACCTACAGGGTTGCAGCCCCCTACAGCTCCTTGGGTACTTTCTCTAGCTCCTCCATTGGGGGCCTTGTGTTCCATCCAATAGCTGACTGTGAGCATCCACTTCTGTGTTTGCCAGGCACTGGCATAGCCTCACAAGAGGCCGCTATATCAGGGTCCCTTCAGCAGAATCTTGCTGGCATGTGCATTAGTATCTGGGTTTGGTGGCTGATGATGGGATGGATTCCCGGATGGGGTAGTCTCTGGATAGTCCATCCTTTCATCTTAGTTCTAAAGTTTGTCTCTGTACCTATATCTTTTCATGGGTATTTTGTTCCTTATTCTAAGGAAGAATGAAGTATCCACACAATGGTCATCCTTCTTGGTTTTCCTGTGATTTGCAAAATGTATCTTGGGTATTGTAAGTTTCTGGGTTAATATCCACTTATCAGTGAGTGCATATCCAGTGACTTCTTTTGTGATTGGGTTACCTCACTAAGGTAAGGATGATATCCTCTAGATACATCCATTTGCCCAAGAATTTCATAAATTCATTGTTTTTAATAGCTGAGTAGTACTCCATGGTGTAAATGTACCACAGTTTCTGTATCCATTCCTCTATTGAGGGACATCTGGGTTCTTTCCAGCTTCTGGCTATTATAAATAAGGCTGCTATGAACATAGTGGAGCATGTGTCCTTATTACCAGTTGGAAGATTTTCTGGGTATATGCCCAGAAGANGTATTGATGGNTCCACCTGTAGTACTATGTCCAATTTTCTGAGGAACNGCCAGACTGATTTCCAGAGTGGTTGTACAAGCTTGCAATCCCACCAGCAATGGAGGAGTGTTCCTCTTTCTCCACAACCTTGCCAGCATCTGCTGTCACCTGAATTTTTAATCTTAGCCATTCTTACTGGTGTGAGATGGAATCTCAGGATTGTTTTGATTTGCATTTCCCTGATGACTAAGGATGTTGAACATTTTTTCAGGCTTTTAAAAACAATGAATTTATGAAATTCTTAGGCAAATGGATGAATCTGGAGGATATCATCCTGAGTGTGGTAACTCAATCACAAAAGAACNCACATGATATGTACTCACTGATAAGCAGATATTAGCCCGGAAACTGAGAATACCCAAGATACAATTTGCAAAACACATGACACTCAAGAAGAAGGAAGACCAAAGTGTAGACACTTCATTCCTTCTTAGAATGGGGAACAAAATACCCATGGAAGGAGTTACAGAGACAAAGTTTGGTGCAGAGCCTGAAGGAATGATCATCCAGAGACTGCCCCACTTGGGGACCTACCCCATAAACAACCACCAAAACCAGACACAAGTACACACCAACAAGAAACTGCTGACAGGAGCCTGATATCATTGTCCCCTGGGAGGCTCTGCCAGTGCCTGGCAAATACAGAAGTGAATGCTCACAGTCATCCATTGGACAGAGCACAAGATCCCCAATGAAGGAGCCAGAGAAATACCCAGGGAACTGAAGGGTACTAAATACCCATAGAATTAACATCAATATGAACTAATCATTACCACCAGTGCTCCTTGGAACTGTATCATCAATCAAAGGAAACACTTCGGAACTTGTGACTCTGGCTATGCATGTAGAAGAGGATGGCCTAGTCAGTCATCAGTGGGAGGAGAGGCCCTTGTTACTATGAAGGTTCTAGTGGGTGGATTGGCGAGCAGAGGGAGGTGGGAGGGTATAGGGATTTTCAGAGGGGAAAATAAAAAAGGGGAAATTATTTGAAATTTAAATAAAGAAAATATCTAATAAAAAATGAAAAAAAAGAAATACCAGTATTACATGCTCCTTTTCTCTTAAATTTTTTTTTCTTTGTCTCAACATCTTTAACACTAAGATATTTAAACAAAATGGATATCACAATAGATATCAAATCTTAATATTATGTTCCAAATTCAATTGTAACAACTTTCATTAAATAAATTTTACTAAAGCTCAAATCACACATTAAACCTCACACAATAATAGTGTGAGACTTCAACACCCCACTCTCACCATAGACATGTTATTGAAACAGAAACTAAACAGAGACACAGTGAAACTAATAAAGGTTATTAATGAAATGTATTTAACAGGTATATAAAGAACACTTCATCCTAAAAGAACGTAAGATACATTTTTATCAGCACCTCAAGTTGCCTCTTCCAAAACAGACCTTAGAATCACAAAACTAGCCTCCACTGATAAAAGAAGATTTAAATAATCCCATGCATCCTATCAGATCACCACAGATTAAGCCTAGACTTCAGTAACAAAAACACAGAAAACCCACATAAACATGAAATCTGAACAATTCTCTACTCAATGATAACTTGGGCAGGGAAGAAATCAGAGTTTTTAGAATTTAATGAAAATGAAGGCAAACCATACCCAAATATATCAGACACAATGAAAGCTGTGCTCAGAGGAAAATTCATAGCACTAAGTGCCCCACTAAAGAAATTGGAGAGGCCATACACTAGCAAGTTAACAGCATATGTAAAATCCCTAGAAAAGAAGAAGAAGAAGAAGAAGAAGAAGAAGAAGAAGAAGAAGAAGAAGAAGAAGAAGAAGAAGAAGAAGAAGAAGAAGAAGAAGAAGAAGCAGCAGCAGCTGGCAGGAAGTAGTCAAACTCACAGCTGAAGTCAATCAAATTGAAATGAGAATGATAAAAAGAATCAGTAAAACCAAAAGCTGGTTCTTTCAGAAAATAAACAAAATAGATAAATCTCTAGCCAAACAAATTAAAGGGGGAAGAGGCACTATCCAAATTAAGACAATAAGAAATGAAAAGGGAGACATAACAATAGAAACTGTGGAAATTCAAAAAATCATCAGATCCTACTACAAAAGACTAAACTCAACAAAATTAGAAACTCTAGATGGAACAGATAATTTTCTAGATAGGTATCACATACCACAGTTAAATCAAGAGAAGGTAAACTATCAAAAAATGCCCATATTGTAAAAGCAAATGAAAGAAATCATTAAAAATCTAACAACAATTTTTGCCCAGGTCTAGATGGATTTAGTGAAGAATTCTACCAGAACTTCAAAAAATAGCTAATAGCAACATTCCTCAAACTATTCCATAAAATAGAAACAGAAGCAACACTTCCTAACTCGTTCTATGAAACCACAATTACTCTGATACCTAAACCACACAAAGACCCAATATAGAAAAGGAACTTCAGACCAATTTCACTTATGAATACCGATGCAAAAATACTCAGTACAATTCTTTCAAACAGAATATAAGAACACATCAAAATGATAATTCACCATGATCAAGTAGGTTCCATTCCAATGATGCAAAGATGGTTCAATATATAAAACCCCGTTAACATAATCCATTATATAAACAAACTCATAGGAAAAAATCATATGATCACTTCATTAGGTGCTGAAAAGGCCTTTGACAAAATATAACACCCTTTCATGTTTAAAGTATTAGAGAGGGCATGAATTTAAGACCCTTGGTTAAACATAATAAAAGCAATATATAGGAAACCAACAGCCAATATCAACTTAAATGGAGAGATACTTGAAGAAATCTTACTAAATTCAGGGACAAGACAAGGATGCCCACTCTCCTAATATCTACTCAATATAGTACTCAAAGTTATATACTGAGCAATAACACGGCAAAAGGAGATGAAGGGGATATAAACTTGCAAAAAAGAAGTCAAGGTCTCACTATTTGTAGATATGATAGTATACATGTGACTCACAAAATTCTTCCAGAGAACTTCTACAGCTGATAAATAATTTCACCAAAGTGGCAGGATATAAAATTAATTCAAACAAATCAGTAGCCTTCCTTTATAGAAATGATAAACAGGATGAGAAAGAAAAAGGGAAACAACAAACTTCACAATAGCTACAAATAATATAAAGCATCTTGGGGTAACTCTAACCAAACAAGTGAAGATCTGTATGAGAAGAACTTCAAGTCTTTAAAGAAAGGAATCAAAGAAGACCTGAGAAAATGGAGGGTTGCCCATTCTCATGGATTGCTAGGATCAATGTAGTAAAATGGACATCCTACCAAAAACAATCTACATATTTAATGCACTCCTCACAAAATTCCAACACAATTATTCAAAGACATGAATAAAGCAATTCTCAATTTCATATGGAAAAACAAAAACTGAGGATAGTGAAACAGTTCTTAACAATAAAAGAACAGCTAGGGCAATCAACATCCCTGACCTCAAGCTTTGGTACAGAGCAATAGTAATAAAGACTACATGGTATTGGTAGAGACAGAAATGCTGATCAATGGAATAGAAGAAGACCCAGAAATAAAACAACATATCTATGGACACTTGATCTTTGACAAAGAATCCAAAAATATTCAATGGAAAAAAAGGAAGCATCTTCAATAAATGTGCTGGTCTAACTGGCAATTACTATGTAAAAAAAGGAAAATAGATCCATATTTGTCACTTTTCACAAAGCTCAAGTCCAAGTACATCCAGGAAGTACCTCAAAATGAAATCAGATACACTGAATCTAATAGAAAAGAAAGTGGGAAAGAACCTTGAACTCATGGGCATGGAGGGGTTTGGGAATTTTCTAAAAGGAACTCCATTGACTCAGGCTCAAAGATCAAGAATTCATATATAGTAAATAATGAACGTGAAAAGCTTCTGTAGGGCAAATTTGATAGTTATTAGACAAATCAGCAACCTACAGATTGGGGAAAAATTATTCCCTAACCGCACATCCAGTAGAGGACTAATTACCAAAATATATAAAGAACTCAAAAAGCTAATCTGAAAAAAAACAAACAGCCCATTCAAAAAATGGGGTATAGAACTAAACAGAGAATTCAGAACAGAGTAATCTCAAATTGCTGGAAAGCATTTATATAAATGCTCAAAGTCCTTAGTGATTAGATAAATGCATATTGAAATGATTCTGAGATCCTATCTTACACCAATCAGAATGGCTAAGATAAAAACCTCAGGTGATAGCACATGTTGGGGAGGATGTGGAGAAAATGAGCATTCCCCCATTGTGGGTGGGATTACAAACTGGTAAAAAAAAAAAAAAAAAAAAAACACTCTGGAAATCAATCTGGAGGTTGATCACAAAATTGGAAATAGATATACTTAAACACCCAGCTATACTACTCCTGGGCATGTACCCAAAAGATACTCTACCCTGTGACAGGGACACGTGCTCCACTATGGTCATAGCAGCCTTATTTGTGATAGCTAGAATCTAGAAATAACCCACATGTCCCACAACAGATTAAAATGATATTTGTTTACACAATGAAATATTATGGAGCTATTAACAATGAGGACTTTATGAATGTTGTAGGCAAATGGATGGAACTAGAAAATATCATCCTAACTAAGGTATTTCAGACCCAAAAGGACATGCATGGTACGTACTCACTAATAAGTACATATTATCTTAAAAAAAAAAAAAAAAAAGTACAGAATACCCAAGATACAGTGCACAGAACTCAAAAAGGTCAACAAGTTGAAGGGCCCAAGTGAGGATGCTGCAGTCCCTCTTGGGTGGGAGAAGAAAGCAATCACAAGGGGGGAGGGAGGGAGGGACATGGGAGGGAAAGTAGACAGAGAGGGGAACATGATATGGTATTGGGAGGGGTGGAGGTAGAACTGAAACCCTGAGGGCGAGCAGAAAATATGGAAATAGGCAACCTCAGGGTATAGGAGTTTAGAAGGAGCTTCCAGAATATACCAGAGACCTGGAAGGTGAGACACTCTCTGGAGTCAAAAGTAGGGACCTTAGAGGAAATGCCCTACAGTGGGGAGAGGGAACTTATAAAGCCCACCTCCAGGAAAAAGTCAGGGCATCAAGTGAAGGATGGGAAAGTATCCCACAGTTAATACTCTGATCAATAATTGTACCTGTCTGAAAGAACTGCAGTTATGGAAATGGAGAGGGGCCTCAGGAAAGGTCTAGCAAGGGGTCCAAACTGTGATTCAGCTGAATTTTTGTTTGTTTGGTTTTGTTGAGTTTATTCTATATCTAGCTACTCTACTGAAAGTGTTTATCTGTTGTAGGGTTTTCCTAGTGAGATTTTTAGTGTCATTGATATATAGTATCATATCATCAGAAATAAAAATATTTAATTTATTTCTTTCAATTTATATTCTCTTGTTGTTCTTCAGTTATCGTATTGCTTTAACTAAATCTTCGGGTACTATATTAAACACGTATGGAGTTAGTGGTCAACCTTATCTTATTCCTGACTTAGTGAAATTGTTTTGAGTTTTTCTCCACTTAAATTGAAGGTATAAACTCTGTCATTATGTTCAATTATGTCTGTTTTATTTCTAAGATACCAAAAGTATCCTGCTTGATGATTATATAAATTTATACATAAAATCCCCTGAATATTCCATCATAAATGCATAGGTATGATAAACATTTTCAGCAAATTAGTAGAAATTTAAAAGAAGCACAGATAAATAGGTAGCTTTCCCTAACACCAAAAGAAAATGCCTAAATACAAATATGAACATTACATTCACAGCAGTCTCAAAATTTCTTAGACTAAATCTTACCAATGCAAAATAAGACTTAATGAAAAACCTTACAATACTGAAAAAGGCAACTAAAAATATATTGAAGGTGTGCCATGCTCAGTACTGTTTGGAATAATACTGTGAAAATGCCATTGTGCCAAAAACAGTTTATAGATTTATGACCATCTCTATCCAAATCCAAATTTAATTCTTCCAAAAAATTGAAAAATAGGATTAAATATTAAAAGCAAACAGAAACGACCCAGGATAGTCAAAATAATATGGAACAACAAGTGGCTAAAAGTATCACCACCTCATATTAAAAGTTGCATGTCAAATGTATGGTCAAAATTAGATATTTTTGTTCACATGAATTATCTGTGGACATACATAATATCTTATATTCCCATTTCACCTTGATTTAACAAAAAGATCAACAATACAAAGTGGAAAAGGAAACAACATTCAATAAAGTGTACTGTTCAAGTTAGAGACATGAAGATAAATGTAAATAGATACTTATCTCTTGCCCTAACAAAATTCAACTCCAAATTGATCAGTTAACCCTAAGCCTCAACACCGTAAATCTGACAAATGATAAAGAAAAGAGTGTGCTTGAACTTAAAGATACAGTAAAGAACTGTCTGACTAGGACCTCAGAACCATAGCCATTATGGCCAATATTAAACAGGCAGTACCTCATGAAAATACCACACTACTGTAAAGCAAAGATCCCTCATATAAGCAGACAGTACAGTGTGACAAAAGATTTAAATCTATACTATGCAATATACTCAAATTAAATAACAATTCTATGCCACCAGTTGAAAGCTGTAGTGGGAAAAAAAAGGGTTACATCTATTTATTTTGTGGCCAAATTGGTCCCAAAACATCTTAAGCTATTACCAAAGCTGTTTGTTGTTCGTCACAAACAGATAGTGGGGCTCTTTTGTTGATTAATAATACTTAAACAACTCATCCAACATGGAGAAGTTGAGCTGGTATATAACTAGAATCTTTACCCTATTCACTGACAATCATCATACTAAATGGTATTTTGTATGATACAAGAGAAAATGGTAATCATCAAGCCAGTTACATATGTTTCTAACTACCAAGGATTTCCTGTGTATAAGATGCTTGTACTATAGTGACACAGACAACTTGTGGATAACTAGTTAATCTCTGATTTTATTTAAGGCCCATTTCATGAGAAGGAACACTATTCAAGTGGCCAAAACCTGATACTGTGTAGACTATTGACCCAAGGAGAATTGAGACACTATTGTTCTGTTAAAGCAACGTAGCAATTCTAAAATACCATCTAATGGTGTTCTTCTGTATGCATAGATCTGTGCCTCATTCACCTATCAATCGAGATGACTTTTCTTGCAGGAGATGGGAACTAAGACAAGTACTCAAATGTAAACAATGTGCTGTACAGAAAGTGAGAGATTTTGAAACACTTGGTTCTACATGGAATGTTTTCAGCATTCTTTTTTCTTAAGGGCTCAGGGAACTATACAAAACAGGAAATAGAAAGACAGTAAGAGACAGAAATGGTGGATGACATCAAGAAAACAGTATCTTCCAGACAAAACAGCATTAATGAGCCACTTGACAGCAAATTCCATTGTTCAATGTAGCACTTACTTGAGTCATAGAACATGGGAAATCATACCTGTACTTAGAGACTTTGTCTCTTTTAGCTTGCTTTCATAGTACTGAATTATGGCACAGTGCCATAGGAGAAAACTAACAAACACTTATACATACTTGTGATTCTTGGGAGTATAGCAATTGCGTGGAAGGACAAGAATGGCATGAATATCATGAGAATAATGAAACACTTTTTGTTTGAAAATTGAAAGCTGGGAGCTAAGAATCTGTGTCTTGATAGATCATGGGTTCTGAAGGAGTATCTACCGCTGTTACTTTGCTAACTATATTCAGTAATATATACTATACATATACATATATAATGTATATGTAATACATAAAATTATATGACATAGTTATACCCATAGGTTAATATATCATTCAACCCAGATCAAAGAAACTTTCTTTTACAGTAAATGGCAATTGGCATTGACACCTATAACTTGTCAAAGTGCAGAAAATAAGAGCGTATTGAATCCTCAGACCTAAATTAGGTATCTACATCACACCTCTTAACCCAAAACTTAAAAGCTATTGTGGAAAAAAATTTAACTGCTGCAAATTGTGAGAAGTTCTGGAAACATGATTTCTGAACACAATTTACACATGACTTTATAGTAGTTATGACAACATTCACAAAAATCCATACAAATTCTATCCATACTAAATTATAGCATGGAGAGGAAATAGGGATGACATTTCAATCCTAAGTTATTGATTGTAATTGACAGTTGCTGAGAGAGCAAGAATCAATTTTCTTTAAGACTGGAGCCTATGGTTGGTTAAACAACTTCTCATGAAGGCCAAACATTAGAAAATATATGGACATCAAAAATTAAAATTCATGGTACTTAAAATAAAATTAGGATACAGTTGGATGGGTTGAGAGGAGCAACGTGAATTGGGAAGAGCTGGGAAGTATGAATATGATAAAATTATTTTGAGTGTAATTCACCAATAACTCATAAAATAACAAAAATATGATTAAAATTTATATTGAAAATAACCAAAATTTGTAATATATTTTAAATTTTTTCTTGATACTTAATAAAATAATCATTTTTGTATTTTGTTAAAGGATTAAATTAACACTCAGGAAAAGTAAATTTTACTATTGATTTCTATCATTCAATAGAATTTGCACAACCATTTATGCTTTTTTTCCTTCAATTTAGTTCATTAGGGAATAAAGGGCATATTCCAAACTTCAGAAGTGGTGTCTGAAAGAGTTATTGTAAGCAACAGAAAAAAACCCAATAAGATTAACAGGAAAGATAGAATAAAGAATGGTAATATTATGTCATCCATCATTACCAAATTATAAAATATTAAGGGAAGTTATGCAAAGGAACTGAGATTAATTGTTGCTAACTGACTAAAGTCACAAAACCAAGCATTGCTTTCATTTGTGATACTAATGTCATTTACAAGGTTAATTACTGTGTTGCCTCACAGCCCCCAGTTATTTTTCATATTATAGCAGAGAAGTTGAACAGATGGGCAAGAATAACATCTGGCTCAGATGAGGAGCAAGGCTACAGCTGACAACCTGGAATGATTTCCTTTAGTATCACAGGAAGTAATGAGAAACATTCAGGTGACAAAAGTAAACAACTTGATAATACAAAGGTATACAATGTCACCAAGAGAAACAGAATCAGCATGCAACAGTTCTTATAATAAAGATATTTTATAATTCTTATAATAAGAAAATAATAAATAATTATAATAAAAATATTTTAAAAATTTAAATTTGATTTAATCAATTGGTCATCACTATATTACTTACCATCTCTCTCTGTCTCTCTCTCTCTCTCTTCCTCTCTCTCTTTCTGTCTCTCTCTCTCTCAAGACTTTATGTATATGAACATTAAACTAAAACACTTCAAGTAAAATTACTTTTCAGGCTTATATCCTGCTTGATTGCCAGAATAACATGATAAATTTTATTATACAGTATGACATCTAAACCAGTAAAATCCATAAAGATCTGCCAACATTTAAAAGGGTAAGGAACAAGAATTAGTAAGTTGAACCAATTGTACTCACATTTACCTCTAACTTATTTTAATCAAAGAGGAATGCATGAGTTAATAATTATGACGGAGAAAGACTTCAAAGGAATGCTGTGAATAATAATAACTACCAGAAATGAAAGCCACAACCAACATATTACATTTCTTGTGTTAACATTAAGGAAAGTTAACATCATTAATTACAGAGAGGAGGAACTTGATTCCAAATATTTCTGTATTCCATGTTTGTGCCAACAGCTGGACATAATATTTCAATTGTATGGCAATTTGCAACTATGTCATTCCTAGCTTACAAAATCTGTTCACACAGTGTGAGACAGAAATGCACAGCCAAATGACAGATACAATCTCACAAGAGAGAAAATCAGAAATGCCAAGAACCTGTTCAGCTTTAAAACTAGGACAAATCTTTTCTGCTGTTTGTTGATGCAATGTATTTTGGTACTGCTAAATATCTTCTCTGTCTAGCATCATTCATTATAGCTATGTGAATTACAATTGTCTCTTGGAGAAGTAGTTCAGAGAAGAGCCCCTTGGCCTGAACTTCTTTTTGCAGCCTAGAATAGTATTACTTCTGCTTTTCAGGATGAAAATCCCACAGCACACAGCAATTGTAATCATGGCTATTGTTATGACTGAGATTCAGCTAGGCACATTCTGTCACTTTTGCTTCTATGCAGGTATGCTCATTTTACGATATATACATTCCACGATGAATATCTAGAGACTTCTATTTCTATTCTCAGTGTTACTGTTAATTTTGTATCTTCAAATGCATGGTGGAAAAGTGATCATTCAAACTATATTTTCTTTTGTTTTATTCCAAACATTGTTCAATCATAGCCTCTTTTCAACCCATCAATATACATGACCGTATTTTATTAGGATAATTTGGCTGTAAAGAATATTTCAGCATATTGACATGTAATTCATGGTTTCTGAAGCAAAATAGGGTTATCTAAACTATTGAAACATATATTTTCCCGATTCACTGCCTATGCCCTAAGGAGTATAGTGGTATATAATTTTCTATTGATAATTTTTACTTATTTTACCAATACATTATTCAGAGTCTATATAATTTATCAACTTAATGTATGAAATTCAGTAGATATTTTTGAATATTCATATGGATGTATGGATAAAACTATGATAAATTTTAGGATATATCCAATATTGGATGCAACTAAAAAATATGATTTTGAGAGATGTAATCCAGACCATGAAAGATAAATATAGAATGTATTGACATATAAGTGGATATTAGATGTTATGTAGATGACACAAGCTACAATCAACATATCCAGAGATACTAGGTAAAGTGGAGGACACAAAGGAAAACACATGTATCTAACTGGAAAGGGTAACTAGAATGATTTTGCAGAAGAACTTGTGGCATGTGGGGACATCAGGAATAATCAGGTTAGGGGGCAAATAGGGAGAGTGAACAAGAGACAGCTTGAATTGGTGTACATTTGGGAGTGGTGATGGTGTAGAAACCTAGTGCAGTGGAAACTTACTCGAATCTATGAGGTTGACCTTATTTAGGACTCCTAGTAATGGAAGATACGCACTATGAACTGGCCATATTTTATAGCCAGGTAAAGTTTACAGTGCTGGGAAAGAGTTTCACTCAGATGAGTTTTTGGCTTAGGGGTCATATAAACAACACAAGTTAATACTAGGACAGTGGGTTGCTCTTCAAATTTAACAATCGGGCCTGATTGCCAAGGACAACGTCCATAAAGCTCTTTGAATGTAGAAAGGTCAAATTGGTGTCTGCATGAAACATTCACAACTATATTCTAGTCTCTCTGGCCCTGAAAGGTACTCTATAGGCTACTTAAAGAGAAATTTTGGAACCAAATTAGCTGCAAACCCCTTGACCTCTAATCTTTCCTGCCTGCAAGATGTAATAGAGCAATGGTGGTACAGAACTTGAGAGAGTGGCTAATAATCAATATCTAGTTTAAACTGAGGTCCATGCCATGAAAGGGAGTCTATGTCCTATAATAGGATGAATAGGAATTGGATATTGTATAGTCCAGATACTGAGAGTAGAACCAAAAATAACTAGCAGAAAAGTAATGAAATGATTCCTGCTGATATTCTGCCATAATCATAGATCAGTGCTTTGTTCAGCTGCTATCAGAGATGCTTTCTCTAGCATCAGAAGGAAACGGATGCAGAGAGTGGGAGAGGGTGTGTCACTATCTCTTCTTTTTCTATTGTGGAAGCTGTTTTCCTCCTATAAGGTTGCTTTATCCAGACTCAATATGAGGGCTTCTGCCATGTGTTATTGTATCATGTTTTGTCGTGATTGGTTGTTGTCTCTTGGAGGCCTGTTTTATTATTAAGGGAAATGAAGGTCGAGTGGATCTAGGGGAAAGGAATGTGGGAGAGACCTGGGAGGAATGAAGAAAGGCAAAAGTGTTGTCAGAATGTATTGTATAAGGGAAGAATATATATTTAATATTAAAAAATAAAGAAAAAGTTTTTCCATACTCCATCTATATGTACATACCAAACATGTAAAAAAAGTATGTTTTAATTTGCCTCTCTATGTTTCATATACACTACCTTATGTATAAAATTATGCATATTTTTGAGTAAAATACAACATCCACTTAGACGAAAAATTAAAAAGTAAATAAAACTTTAAAACTCGCTGTCACTGTCATGGAGTGCACATGCTTCAACAACACTGGCTCAAATATAGGAGATAAAGAAAGGAGAGACCCGGCAGCTCTAAGCAATCAGAACTAGATTCGGATGCTAGAGTCCATCTTAGCTCTAAACACACACCAGGAAAGAAATGGATCTGCAGGACTAAAACAGAAGTGATATTTTCTGGAAATTTTCAATATAGTCCTGTCAGAAGAACAGCTGGTAAATGTTTTCTTCCATTCATATAATCTACTGACAGCTTCCTTTAATGGATACACACTATTTTCTATTAATTTTCATAGAATATGCTTTGATCATGTTCCCCCAAATTCTCTCAATCTCTCAACTCATTTGTTTTTATAGCTCTGTATTTTCTTTTGGTTTTGTAAGTGGAATATATTTTCTGTGCTTTTGAAATCCTGTTTAGAGAGTGCTTGCTTGCTCCAGTATCTTAACGTACACTACCTACTTTTATGAATAGTTTCAAAATTTTATCTTTTAAATTAAAACCTTTGCTCTATTATGATTTTTTTTTTGTAAAGAAAAATAATGGAGATAGTTTCATGCTTCTGCAGGTGGATACCAAGTTTTACTAGCACCATTTGTTGAACAGCTTATCTTTATCCCACTACATATTTTGCCTTTTTGTCAAAATTAGATTGTCAGAGTTTTGTTTGTTTATTTCCAAGTTTCCTATTCTGTGTTCCATTGCTTTGCCTGCCAATTTTTAGGCCAGTATCTGACTGTCCTATCACTAGGGCTCCATTATACAATCTTAGGTCAGATATGATTAGACCTCCAGCTATGTTCTTTCTCTTTAGGTTTACTTTGACTCTTGATGGCATTTTGTGACTCCATATATGAATTTTTGGACAGTTTTTCCACATTTGTAAACTGTAAAATTAGAATGTTGATAGGAAATGAATTAGAACATAGCATAATTTTAAAATAAAGCCATTTCCACAAAATTAATTCTGCAAGTTCAGTGGACTTGTAACTGTCAAATAACTTCATCCCTGATCTCCCTTTTCAATGTTTTGACATATTGTAGAGATCTTTACTTTCTTTGGATATGTGTATTCTCCAGTATGTAATTTTGGAGCTAATATGAATATGATAACTTTTCTAATGTTATTCTCTGAGAGTACATTGCTATTATATATGAAGAGCCTGTTTTTAATATTGGTATCCTATTGTGCAACTTTAAGAGAATTTTATATCTATAGTTTTCTAGTAGATGTTATGTGGCCCAAGTACAGAATTATGTCATCTGCAAACAGGGGTAGTTTTACTTCTTCCTCTCATGTTATTGGAGAATAGCTTCATTTTGCTAATATCTGTTCCTTGTACTCCTTGTCTCTGAATGTGGACAAAGTTGATATAATCAAGTGGATGATATTTTGGATGTGATTTTAAATTTGGTTTGAAAATATTTCACTGAGCTTCTTTTTATTGTGTATCTATTCTTCAGTGAGATTGGCCTACTGTGGGACTTTTCTTAGTTTTGTTATCATGATAAAACTGACTTTATGAAACGAACTTGAATAATAGTCATAGATCAATAAATCTTTCAATACTAGTTGCTCCTATATTGAATGGAGTGCTGGAGGACTGGATAACTGCAGCTGAAGATACAGGGATGTATTCATATAAGGCTGAGAGCTTGGTGGTAGCTTTAGTGGTACATTTACAAGCCAGGTATGGCACAAACAAACAAACAACATGAAATAGTGTACTGGTGCTTGGAGGACAAAGCCATTTTTCTCGTCAATGCCACTGATGGCTGGACTGGGAATGATGCTCCATTTTTATGTCACTACAGAAAGGATTTTGGCATCACTGCCATTGTTGCTTCCATAATGAAGCAACTACAGCCACTGTGGTTGTAGCCTTACAAAATTTGATGCAGACAGCCACTGTACTTAATAGTATCTTGGCTCTACCTACCTCTGCTTTAGATAAATGTTTGCAGGTAAGCCAGCTCTTGCAGCTAGGTGTGGTAAATTTATACCATCAAGGGAGACTTTTACAGGATGATGTCAATCAACTGTCAGATCTTGCTCAACTTATTTGTGATTAAGTTATCCCACTATCTGTTTAACACAGTATCAAACACACCTTAATAGTATGACAGCATTAAATTTAGTAGTAGGAGGAGGAGGTGTAGTAGTAGTAGCAGTAATTTTATTACACTCCATCAGTTGCCCACCTTCCACGTCTCCCCTCCCACAATTCCTGATTCCATTTCTCCTTCCCCTGTCTCCAAGAGTATATTCTCCCACTCACAGCCCTCCCCACTCACTGGAGCTTCAAATTTCCCTAGTATTAGGCACACCTCCTACTGAGGTGAGACTAGGCAGTTCCCTGCTATATATGTGCCAGAGGCCTCAGACCAGCTTCTCTCTGCTGCCTGCTTGGTGGCTCAGTGTCTGAGTGATGCCAGGGTTTGGGTTAGTGAGACTGCTGGTCTTCCTATGGGGTTGCCCTCCTATTTTGTTTCTTCCATCCTTCTCCTAATTCAACCATAGGGGTTCCTGACTTCAGTCCATAGGTTGAGTGTAAGTATCTGCATCTGTCTCAGCTAGTTGGTCCTCTCAGAGGACAGCTATAATAGCCTCCTCTCTGTAAGCAGACATAGCATCACTGATAGTGACTCCCCATGAGATAGATATCCAGTTTTGCCAGTCACTCACTCACCTTTCCCTCAGTCTCTTCTCCATTTTTGTCCTTTAGACAGGAAAATTTCTGGGTAAAAAAAAAAAAATTGACTGTGTGTTTGTGGCCCTCCCTATCAACTGTAGGTGGGGTTTTTGAATTTCCTCTTCCCATTGTTGGGCATTTCATCTAAGATCACTCCCATTGAGTCCTGAGTATCTCGTATCTCTCACTTTCCAAATCTCTGGTACATTCTAGAGGGTCTAGAAGGCCCTACCTCTTGTCTTCTAATAATTATGTTTTTTCTCCAGTATGATTTGGAGTACTTCTTAGCAATGTGAACATTAATCAACAAGATTTAACTCACATGATTATGTGTTTGGGGGGGGTTAGAGAGAAAGAGAGAACACTAAATAGAGGAATGCCTAAAAGTTCAATGTTGGTATGAGAGTGTAATGAATGCCACTCAAGATTTTTTAAGGATGCATTTTACAAAACTACAAAATATAAAACAAAGGCTATAAGCAAAAATTGAGTGAGAGAAATAAAAGTAAAACTAACATGGTTCAAATGCATAGAAAACAACTGTTTATTTCAAATAAATACAACAAAATTATTTGTATTCACTAGAATCTGCCAAATGTAGGTTATTTTTATTAGAAATGTTCATATATCATATTAAGAAAAATCAGGTTATTTTTTCTGTCCTAACAAAATCATCTGTAAATTGATACCCATGATTTTCTGTCTCATATTCTCAACTCTACTGATAAATCATCACTTTTGGTTTTGTCTTGAATTTTGTATTTTGTTAAGTTATGCAGCATCTTGTCCAGGTTAGAGGCATACAGATATTAGACCTTAATATGTTTTTCAACCCTATAGGAGGAACAACAATATGAACTAACCAGTACCCCCCAGAGCTGTATCTCTAGTTGCATATGTAGCAGAGGATGGTCTAGTTGGCCATTAATGGGAGGAGAGGCCCTGGGTATTGTGAAGAACATATGCACCAACACAGGGGACTGCCAGGGCCAGGAAGCAGGAGTGGGTGGGTTGGGGAGCAGGGCAGGGGAAGGGTATAGGGGGCTTAAGGGGCTAGCATTTGAAATGTAAATGAAGAAAATATCTAATAAAAAGGTGCCAAAACAATTTGTGGCTATTTACTCTGTGTATTATTTTTTCAGGTATTTTAAAATCCTGAGGTACTTCTCTAATGCTGTTAATATATCATAAATATATTATGAAAAGTTCACAACATATGTTTAACTTTAAACAATCTTTCATGCTTTCAAAATAAAATGTCATGTACTTTATGTTTTGTTGTCTAGAAGTTTTATATATATATGTATACATATATAATTTATTATATATTATTATGTTTATGTATTTTATGTACAATGATACATATAAAATTATATATAATCCTATATTTATAATTCTAATATATTACTACATTTTATTAATTGTTATTATAGTTATATAATTTTAGTACATGAGAATTTTAAATATTTAATATAGCTTGACTATATCTAGTTCTCCCTGACTCCTTCAATTCTTTTTAGTTTCCCTCTTTCATATCCTTTTCCAGACATAAACTTTAAGTTTTTTTCCACTTATTTTATAATCCACTGAGTCATTAAATGATGACCATGTATGCATGGGCTTAGGGCCATTCATTAGAGTATAATCAACCCTCTATTGTATATATATATATATATATATATATATATATATATATATATATATAAAATTTATATATTACTAAAGACAACTCATTCTCCCTGCTTGATAAACTATCAAATGCCAAAAGATCCTCAGCTAGGAATCTTGTGTATCTTATCCTGGTCCACGCTGGATTGTATACTGGCTTGATATTGGTGGGTCTTTTGAAGCCTACATTTTTATTTGTCCCATCCCTGTCATGTTCAGAAGCATCAATTTCATATTAGAATCTTCATATTTTGCATTTTTAAGTCTGCCTATACCTCTTCTTTGATGTTACCTCAGCTTTGAAGGGACGGTAGTGGAGTATGCATTACTGTCTCCCGATGCACTTATTTTCACTTAACTAAGTGTAAGTTTGTGCATCATTCAATGTTAACTTCACAAGGGTGTGAGAAGCCACGTAACACCATTACAAGATGGCTCTGGCTACCACTGGCCACCTCCCGTGTATTTCGGGTAAACAACCAATGAGCGCAGGTGCAAATGGGTTTCACACCAAGTCAGAGCCTGTCCTGGGGCATGTAAATTAAGGATTGAAAGCAGAACCAATCAGACATGGCCACGCCAGTACTAGGCCTATAAAAGCAGTGCTAGTTCTAGGGCTCGGGGTCTTTCGCCTCAGCAATCAAGCTCTCCCAATAAACGTGTGCAGAAGAATCCTATTGTGTGGCGTCATTCCTTGCTGGCAAGGCGGGCATCCACACAAGGGTACATATCAGAAAATGGATGGGAAGCTATGTTTATTCACATACACACAGAGAATTATTTTATACATTGTCTGCATACTAAAAATAATAATGAGTTCTCCAACTCACAAACAACACATCTGCATAATTCCATTTAATTGATTGATAGAAGCTCTATCAGAGGACAAAATATGAAACATTTTCTCTCTCAGAGATAACTTAGTCACACTATTTCAACTAACCTATTTTTCTCTTCCTGATAGCACAAATTCAATATATAAAGCAATGTGTTTCTTCATAGCACCTTGATATATTTGTATCATATTTCATTCTCCAAACTCACTGTCCTCCAAAATATTCAGCCATACTTATTCAAAATGATTACAAAGATATTAAAGAGATTCTTACAATATTCCTTAACAGTATTGCAGATATTATTTAATTATGGTAATTTTCATGAATCAAAATATTATAGAAGGACTAAACATGGAAATGTGTCTTGCTTGTAAGCATTTTAAGCAATGCCTCTAATAAAAACAAACTTTGTATTTGTACAGGCTTTGCATTCATGCTGGTGTATAACACCAGCAATGAAGGGAGAAACTAATTGTTAAAAGTACAGTCATGAGCAAGAAAGACAGTTTTGAGACTAAGGAATTTTGTCTCATAATTGCATTCAATACTTTCTCTCTATCCAGACCTATTTTAATTCGTGATTTTATTGACCCATACACCATCAGTGATTGTAAGTTTCATATTTGCTGATGGTATATAAACATGCAACTAGTGCATTGTAAATACTTAACCTATTATCTATGATTAAGCTATGTATGACTTTATTATGCATTTGTGTGACTATAATTATTACTCTCTTCTAATTAGTAAGACTGTCAAAACAATTAATAGAAGAATGTTTCTCTTTGATTCACTAGTACAGTTTAACTTCTTATATGAAGTGTTTTAATTCATTTGATTTCTACTTATAACCCTTGATATCTTTTTTATAATATGATTTCATTTTATTATTTCTAATTTTGTACATGGGCGTGTGTCTCTGTGTGGTATATGCATATTCATCTCGATGTATTTGATCCTTTAGACTTAAAGTTGTAAGCAGCCGTAAGCCAATTGACAGGGTTGGATGGGAACCACACTCATGAACTATGCAATAACAGTTTGTGCCCTGTTTGTTGAGTAATCTGCTAAGCCACAGATACCTTCTTGAAAATAAAATTCTATCTCTGTTTGTGAGTATTTCCAAATCTGGCAATAATGTTTCTCATGTAGTGTTAAGTTTCTACCTCACTTGGATATTAAAGGTGATTGCTATTATCTCTAAAATTAATTAATATCATTAGTTTAACTAGTTTTTAAATGAGAGGAGGAAGAATATTCAAAATAACCCAACCAGCTAAGGCATCTGTGAATTCTGCCCACCACGTGTTCATGGAAAGCCTTTCAGCACTGACGGTGATGCTTGCTCTGAGTCACGGTGCTGCCTCATGATGGAAACTGATCTTCCAACAATTTGAAATTCTTAAAATATGGTTTAAATTTAGTTTCAAAGGAGGATAAAAATCCAAATCTTGTGTTCATTTAGAATACATATTTGAAAAATAATGTTACTACTTTCAAAATGTTAGTAATAAAATGTAAGTCCACCAAGAGCCATGTTGGGATGTAACAAAGCTCTAGCAGCTTAGGCTGTAGATTTCCCCTGGTATGAATTTTATCAGATTTAAGAGATACACTGTCTTTTTCAAATTGCTGAAAATAAATTATTCTTTTGGCATTGGCAAGAAAAGAACAATAAATATCATTTAACGCCGAGATTTCAAGGATTTCTTAAGGTCATGAGGTTAGAATTGTTCATTATATAAGAGTTCCTGAGAGGCTAAAAGTGCACATGAAGCACATGTTCTGGCAGACAGCTGGTTTATATAGGCTTTGTATTTGAGAATAAGAACAACAACAGAAAAAAATTCAAAACTCATATGTGAAGAAATAATCTTTGATATAAGAAGACTATCAGTAAAAGCAAAACATTGTAGTATGACTTAAAATAATTTATCTAATATATATTTATAATAATGTGGTATAATTTTCAGTGAAAAGCAGACTGAGCACAATGAAGAAAGATAGTCATCTTAGATAATACACTCTTTAGTTATTCTTAACACTGTTTAGTTTGAATCAGTTGGAAATATGAGATTGGGTTTTTTTTCTAACATTTAGCCTGAAAATTCTAGATTGTTTTTATGATCCTCAATAAAAATCAACATAAAATAAACAAACTAAGTAAACTAAATTAACATAAAATAAATTACTGCACAGGAATTATACAGAATACTGACAAGAAACCACTAAGAAATAGGTTATGTAAAATTCTAATAAAAATGGTCTTTATAAAAAAACACCAAAACACTGATCTTCACTTGCAAGAGGGAAACCTATGGTCAGCAATGTATGTACAATCTTTAATCCTCTCTATCTGTTTAAGTGTGCTTTCCCCACTCCATTGCTGATAGCATTTCCTTGTTTACTTCTGTTCCACTGACGATTTGCTTAAGGATTTTCTTTCAATTTGTCATTTACATAATACTCATTGTCCCGGCTCTCAAATAATATCTAATCTGCAAACACATTTTAAAATGAGAGCACTCCTAAAGAAAGATGACCTCATCCAATTTGATTCATAGTAGTATGTTCATGATAATAATGAAAATTGACTTCCATTATAATTCTTTGGTAAAGGATTAGATAATCAACAAATCTCTGCTTCATTTGCATAGCTAAATATTTTCTCTTCATTGGGTGTTAAATAAGAAGAGTGAACTATGAATTAGTGAATTAGGTATTTGCTTAGTAATGGACTGATCTTGGTTTCTATCTTATTGAAACCATTTCTGAGACCTTAAATGAAATGTTTAACTTCACTAATATATCCTCAACCAAATGGAGACGGTATATTAACAATATTCTTAGAATTAGAGGAGAAAAACATAACAAATAAAAAGCTAAGCATAATGATCAGAATTTCAGTGCTTATGAATTTTAGCTAACATATGTTAATAAGAAAAATTGTGGGATATTTCATTTTCATTATGTCGTATTTAATGAATATTCTTTTAAAATTAATTTTATTAACTTTTTTTTTTGACAGTGGTTACCAGGTTGTCCACACTTGCCTTGTCTGGAGCTTTACAAGTATAGATACCCTTAAATGACAATGTTTCACATCTTTATATTTCACATTTTTTTCTCTGTTCTCACTATATACCTGCCATAGCCTGGCTGACATTTACTTTGAAATTTCATCTGCCAAGTACATTTTCCCATTATCTTGGTTTACCCTGACCTAATTTTCAGAATGGTGAAAGTCTAGCCAGATTTTTGCCAGAATATATCAAAAATATTCTCTGGTCCAGTTCCTGATACATTCCTTGTTCATCTTTAAGCTATAATAAGTACTCGTTATGGTTAGTACAACTCTTGATGTTCTGCTTTTACTGTCTTTATACAGTTAAAGTTAAAACTTCCTTTAAACAAGTTTCAAATGCTCTCCAACCACTTGATCTAGCTTACACACAACAGACTCACTTCACAGCATTGTTTTGTTTTGTTTTGTTTTGTTTTTTAAGTATTTTTGTCATTGCTGTAATAAAATACTTGAAAGAACAACTTAAGTTAATCAAATAATTTTTAGTTTTAATTTTTAGAAGATAAGTCAACTATGCTGGTGAGGACACACTTGCTGTGTTCGTCAAGTTGTCACTTACTTATATCATAAAAGATTAAGAGAAACAAAAAGGACTGGGAGAAATGGAGGGAGGGAAGTGAAACTTCCTTTTGTTCTCATATTACTGTATGAGAAAATAATAGAAAAAAAGAAAGAAAAAGAAAGAGAAAAGAAGAATGGAAGGAAGCAAGCAAGGAAGGAAGGGAGATCTGAAGAGAAACTAGAAGTATATGCAACCTTTTAAATCCCCAATATTTATGATGCCTCAGTGATTTCCACGCTACCCCAAACAGTATCTTCTATGAATTAACAATGCCTTAAATCATAGAACACTGGAAGACATTCCAAATTCCAACAGTGGCACATGCATTCATTGGTGTTCTATTCATAACAACATACCTTTATTCTATCTTCCTTATGCCTTAATGAGAGTTTTCTTTAGTCTTTATAACAAACATACAAATAACTCATTTCAACCCTTTATCCAATGGTCTGGTATTTAAGCCTTATCAGATACAAGTTCTAAAGACTATATTATTATTTTCTCTTTGGTTGGTTGTACATACATCAAAGTGTTGCATTACAGTCTCATAATTCTTTGTTAATGCTTAACATTTTCAATAAAATTTTCATTTTCTATATTGATTTTCATTTTACTACCATGCATGTTATTTCTGATGATTATTGTTATTATTACACTTGAGAGTTTAAAATCAAATGATAATATCTTATACTTTTCCTTATATGGATATTTAATTTGTGTTCAATGAGTGTGCAGTGAGTTAAATTATTACTTAGGAAATGAAATAAACATTTGAAGTTAAAAGTTTCCCAGGTTTTGCTGAATGGTTTGAGATGGACTGTCAATGCTCTAACAGCTATCACACTTCTTTCTTCTCTGTCATATACATATCTTTTGTGAAGACTTAAGGTTAAATTAAAATGGGACATTAGAACCTCTTCAAATATTTTCTGGGAAATCATACAGATGTGCATTTGGTAGATGTCTTTTATTATATTAAAAATGCTTTGAAATTTTAAAAGTGTGTATGTGTGTGTGTGTGTGTGTGTGTGTGTGTGTGTGTGTGTGTGTTTGTGTGAAACCTTAGTATTAAAAAAAATAAAAGGAGGCCAGAAGAGGGTGTTCAGTGCATACATATTTTCCATGAACCTGGAGTTATAGGTAGCTCTGAGGAGTGCTATTGAAAATAAACTTGTATGGTCTATATGAGCAGTGCACAATTTAACTGCTGAGCAATTTCTCAACATTTTAACAGCCCTTTTCAGCATCTGGTTCTTGAGTTTTCCTTCTATTTTTTGTTAGTGTGTTAGTATTCTAAATTGTTACTGTCACTTTAATAGGTTGTGGTGTTCAACAATTTTTCTTGATACTTCTGAGAAACACTAGAGGAATGGAGTTGAGTTCTCAGAAAATAAATCAAGGAAAAGCTGATTGGATATTACTATTTCAGGCCAGTTGAGTCAAATACTGATCGTTCTCAGAGTATAACAGTTTGAAGACTTATGATTCATTATTACTTTTGCAGTGGCTGTTATGTTGCTAATTTCCATATTGAATAGAGTTGTGAAGATTTTAGCTCAAAGTACACTACAGAGAAAAGAATATTATATTTCCAAATCTACTAAGGATTATATCATTATTAAAATCAGCCATTTTTTCAAGGTTTTCAAGGATGATAAATCATTCATTGTCATCATGCTGGAAAAGTTGGCTTGGACATTTTAAACATGATTTCATTGGTTTATCATAAAGATATTTTTAAATATACTAATATGTTTTCTTAATGATGTAGTTATTTCTTTTGCTGAAATAGGAATTGAACATCAGGATTTGCACAGTTATGTACATATTCTACCACTTACATAGGTTCTTAGTCATATTTTGTTAATCTTCAATCCCCACTAGAAGCATTCTCCACTGTTTCATTTAAAAGTACGCTATAACTTGTAATTACAAGACTATGCAATAAGCAAGAAGTATTTTATGGTTTCTTTAACATGAAATCTGAGGACAAAATAATACACAGAAAAATTTCCAGAGTAGGGCAATGTAGAATCTAGTCTGAAACTTCCATTCTCTCCAGATTTTGCCTATAATTTCATGTAATTGTAAACATATAAAACTTATTACTAAATTTTTTAAATTCTATTTTACACTGACTTCCTTGAATATAATTTTATACATACATGACTAAATATGGATTTGTGCATTATTTTCAGTTTAGGCACCCCATTTTTGTTCTCTTTAGGAAAGCCTAGACCCTTTCTGTAGTTTACTAATATACAAATTTTCTTCCTTAAAATATGTTTATATTGTGTTTTCAGTTTTATTTAAACTAAAATAAGTGAATGCTTTGTCAGGTTTTACAAGATGCTAAGCCATAAGCATTAATTATTTCAAAGATACTACCGAGGAGCAATTAAACTGTCACTTATATGTATAAGTAATTCAGGCATTTCTCTCTTTTTACATTGACATGTCTATATGGAAAGTAAATGGGTAAATACCATTCAAAGCAACTGCAGAATTCAAAGGCAAAGGTAATTAAGGCAGAGAGTTACTGCACACTGTTTACCTAATCTTGATGAAACACAAATTGCTTCCATTATGAAAAGTCAGGGATTACATGCTTAAGAGTGTTGTGTTAAGTGTTTCAGTTCTATTGGAGAAAAATCATAACAATTATCAAACATGTGGTGATTATATTTAAACTGGCTTATCAATGTAGTCTTTGAAAGAAAGTAGAAAACAAAAACAAAGACAAAAACCAAAGACAAACAAAACAAACAAATAAAAACAACAACAAAATAAATCCAGTGTCAGCTCAAGAGACTTTATATTCAAGAAGAAAAAAAAAGGCAGAATTATTAGGTTTAGAAAAAACTTAAGACCCTGTAATTTGAGTGACTTTAGGAGCAAAGGTCTCGTGATTTCATTGGGATGACATTGCCAATTCCTCATCTCACTCCATTTCAAGTATCTCAGATTTGGTCATGAAAGTTCCATGAGAGACAGCCATGTTCATCAGTTCTGATATCTATAATCAAGCTTGCATTCACAAGTTTTGAACACTGTTATCTGAAAATGATGAGATCAGTTCATTGTAACGGAAATCAAAAAATCAAAATGTCTCTTATGCATTCCTAGACTAAAAGCAATGATGATTCTCTGACTAGGATTGTAGATGCTTCTGGTCCTAGTTCGAGACAGAAGACAATTACTTTTGTGGTACAAACAATTTCATCTTATGCATCTGATGAGACTTATCAAGTACTGTTTATTATTTAATTATATACTATGAACTATAACTTTTGTTACAAAAGTCAATATTAAATTTGTTAATAAAATGAAGTTCTGTAACAGCTACTTTCTTCACCGAGAGACGGGAGGCGTTTTTTCTGTATCTACTATTGATGATAGGTTCGTATTAAGATGACAAATATTGAAAATATATTTTCAAGTTTGTAGTACCTGTCCCACATTTTTCTACTCTTAGCACTCTCAGTAAGCCTAAATTTAAATTATGTTTACCAGATATATAATATTATCACAATAGGTCATAAGTATCTGTTGCTATTTTAGACACTGTCCAAGTCCTGTCAGTGATCTTGATTTATTTTTTTATATACAGATATATTCATGTAATATAATTCTTATCTTCATATCTTTTATCATCTGTTACCATTTCCTTAGCTCAAGCACAGATTAAATTCCCCATCCTTACTTGTGTTTTGATAGCCAGGAATGTTATGAACTTATTTTACGTTTATTTTTTAAAGGTTCAAAAAAAAAGCATATATGACGTGCCCTTGTGAATTATTTTTGTTTCCCGACATTTCATGTAAAATGTATATATTTTGAATAATTTTTTCTACCAAGTTTAAACATGACACTTACAGCAATGCTTGTATGATGTGTTGAACATAATAAAGATTTTTGTCAGTATCCATTTCCTTCCTTTGAGTTATTAGAGTGCACTGAAAAAGAATGACAGATATTTAACCTTTTTCTGGTTTAAAATAAGAATATAAGACAGTGGTATTAGCATATCTTTACACATTCATACCCTGTGTTTTGCACATATTCATATCCTATTAACTGATTAAATGCTATCTTAGGGGATTTTTAAAATTGAGCCTCTAAACTTTTGATTAAACTGATACCTGAAGGAGATTTTTAGAATATATCCTGGCCAATATTGTAGCTTGATGTGTACATAACATGATATTTTGGGTTAAGTAGTGTACTTATAAGCTCTTTGATAGAGTTTTAAGTTTGGATGAATACAATATATTCTTGCAAAAGGTTCTGGACATTAATGCAGTTTTATAATCAGGAGTTTCAACACAGGTCACCATCAAACTAAGTAGTTGAGCTCATCACCTTCCACTCTTTGTACCCACACCCCTCCACCAGGACACTAACCATATCAGCATGCCATGTAATGGCTTCAAAGTGTCCTCTCAATAGCAGTCTCTTATTTCTTTTAGAGTTTTTTATTCAGACAAAATATCTCAGCAGTAGCTTAGAAAAATCTAAGAGCTTGCATATAAAAGTATGAGTCAAATAAGCTGTAGAAGTAACCTTGTGATATTCTCCTCACATCCTGGTCATTGTGATAATGCTACTGCCTCTCTCAGAGTTATGTCTTATTTCTCAAATGAGGAAATTGACTCTGCTGCCATTACTGCACTACAAAAGTGCTTTCAGCTGTGCTATAAAGTCTATTGTAATGCTAAACAATAGAAACACAGAGAGCTTTGTTCAAATATAAGTTAGAATACACAAGGCAAGGCAATGTTTAGTAGGAAATAATATATATCTTCTATACAACATATACATTTTTATGTGACTAAGCGGCAATCCTTATAACAAAAGATCACTTTGTACAACAAATTAGCAATATTATGTTATAGTTGCAAAGAAAATTTAGCACTAATAAAATGAAACCTCTGCTTTATATTACTTTACCTTCTCCTGATGAGGGCATGTTGTGAAAATGCTCGTTTCCTTGAAGCACTATAAAGTACTTGTAGATTATCATACACTTATAGATTCTTTTGTTTGTTTTTACTAGCAGTAGTTTTTGTTGCCTGTTTTCTTTTTTTTTCCTGTTGACTTGAATTATCCCTAAGCAGACACAGCAAAGCACACAAATCCCTCCATAAAATAAATACCTATAAATGCAAAGTACGTGAAAGTACAAGACTAACCAAAAGAGAGATATTATCATTTTAAATAACAAAGCAATCATTAATGGGAATGAATCTAAGCAACATTAAGTCTAAGGTTAATGGCAGATGAGAAAAGACTTTTTTTTATTCTCAAGAGTGATAAGAGACAAAGCCACTTGGTGCAGGATTCAAATTTGAATGGACAGAATGGAGTTTTTATTTATGATATTAGAAATACTAAAAATTTCATATATATTTTTATTCTTTACTATTTACTCTTAGACATCTTCCCATCACCAAAACCACACATATCTAGCAATGCATTTCCTAAGCAAATGAGAACCTATAATAATTATGTCATTTAATGTGTGTAAAGTTTAGCATATTTAAAACATAGTTAATAACTAATAAACATTGACTAACATTTCAACTTTCTTCATATATTATGCCCATAACACTGTAAGAAGCTAGCTTTTAGGAGGCCTTAGAGAACAGAATCCATATAATAAAAATACATATTTTGTCCCAAGTAGCCCAACAAGGGTTGTCTTACACTTCAGTGGAAAAATGTTCTATTCTTAACCAGTCCACTTCTCTGAATGTATCACTACTCCCAGTCTGGTATTGCAGATACACATGATTTCTGGACATCTTCTGATCTTTAGTCTATATTGAACAACTAAACAAATTGGTCCTCACTTCATCAATGGAGTGTCACATCACCAGGATAAATGAATTTGCAAATAAGAATGAGAGAAGCAGGCAAAAAGAAGTTTCCTTCTTCCATACTCCTTTTTTCTAGACTGCACAGCAAAGAGTGTCCTACATTTGGCATGTACTTTCTGACTTTAGACAATTTGTTCAGGTAAGCCCCTTACACAAGTGCCCGTCAGCTTAGATTTTAGTTAATTTCAGATGTAGGCAAGTTAACATCTCAAATGATAGATGTAGGCAAGTTAACATCCAAAATGATCCATCCCTGTGACTAAAAGTACCCTGGAGAATTAGAATATCAAGATTCATCATGACTGACTGAAGTGTCTGCCTTTACAATACACCCATGCTTGGGCTAACTATAAAACTGTTTCCAAAATATAAGTGAGTAAGGGAAGTCTCTTCTGGAAAATTGTAGTATTAACTGTAAATTCCATTTAAAGGTTAATTAAAATATCAGTTGAATATATGGAAATCTGTGGGTTGGAAACGAAAGGATTAGTATGGAGTCTCATTGGACAAGGTAGTTGAATAACCTTTGCAAATCAAACTAAATAATCTCAGCCAATCATTGGAAAACATTGGTAGCACCTCTACCAGAATTTTGTTAAAATTAAAGAAAATATTGTATACAAAGAAAGAAGATGAGAGCCAAAGATGATGGTAGGCTTGACAGTTATCACTTTATCAAGTTAAGAATTAATGTCCTTGTCTATTGGTTACCAAGTAAGTATGTTTCCTCCACAATATACTGCAATGTTATAATGAAAGTATACACATAATTATTAATACAAACTTTTGGATTTTCAATAAATTAATTAACTCACTTATTGACTTTATAGAGTGTATCAATTTTAAAAATATCCTATGATAACTCTATTCATTTCATTTTTAATGTTAAATTTTTGACCTTTTTTTCTCAAAATGAATATTCAAAACTCAATGCAATGTTCATATTTTTTCATTACTTACTCCTTATTATTGGTGTTTTATTCATTTACATGTGCCTTCCAAGCTCTTTTTAAACATGTTACATTGAAGTTATTACTATGCCAATAACTTTTATTATATTATGTACTTTTGCAGAAGTCTATCAGTTCATGTGTACATGTAATAATGATACTGTAAAGAAAATGTCAAAAAACTCATCCTCATTCCTACTGGGTTTATGCTTGTATCACACCAAAGTAACATAAAACAGTGTACCTCTTCCACAGCCTCTAAGACCCTATCCACCTTTTTTAAGATACATAGTCATCCATCTCTATTATTTAAATGTGATATTAAAAACAATCAAACTAAAAATAAAAGTATGACCCCAAATGTTTTTTCACATTGCTTTGAAGAACATCTAGCTACACTTCCAAGTATTTTAGACCTGTTCCTCTGCAGTTATAATGAAAAAGATATTTCTAGACATAGGCCAAAAGGTCAGTTACTTGGAAACCACACTAAATATATCATAACCAGGGGAATGTAGGTTTAAAGTAAAGTATGACCAGAGTTCAAGAATTAGTTATTTAGGTCAAAACAAATATCAGACCTGGAAGGTTAATACCAGAGGGCGACACAGTTAAGGATGATGGGTTGATATTTTAGTGAGAAACAAAGGTTGCTGTAGATTTCAGTAATGAGATATGAGCCTATATCTTGTTCTTTGGCATTTAAACTGTCTTGGCTTCCCGATCGTCATGAGAAAAGTAACATATTAAGGATTTCCCAGGTAAGCCTTAGAATATGTCCTGTTCTTGTTCTCATTGTCCTGCTACATTGATTGGAAAATATTGAACATATCATGACTTCGTTCTTTATATGCATGTAAATATCCACACGTTAGACTGTTCTGTTAGTCCCTATATTGAGGTTGGGATCTTCCAACTGTTATTCTTTTGTTGGTATCTTCTGTTGTGTATAACTGAAGTTATATAAATATATCCTTAATGTAAAACTTGAAAAGTAAGTTGTGTTTAACTGTTTCTTTATGTGTATATGTGGAGAGAGAAAGAGAGACACAGAGAGAGACCTACAAAGAGAAGATATGTGTTGTGATATTTGTAGGCAACACCATAATACAGTCCTATGTATCTAACTGACATATTGCTCAAAAGTAGTCTGGTGTGATAGAAAGCAAATTTTTACATTGAGGCAACTTTTTGGCATACATTTTTGTCTGTTCAATTGCCATGATAGTATTAACTTGACAAGTCTTCATGTAATAGCAAACTTATTGTTCTTTATCCAGAGTATTTTTCCAAAATTAGCAATCTGAGTGTTCTCTAAGCAATTCAAAACAAATTTAGAATCATTAATCTTGATTTTTCCAGAGAATAAGTTAAAATTGACATTAAGTTGTTTTCTTCTTTCTTTGGAGCATAACTTTTATAACACATCTTTTCCATCTCCTTATGTGCAAACTCAAGATAAATGGGCAGGTAACATGTGAGGCACTCTGACAGTGAGAGTACAAGAGTTGTACAACTACACAGCTTTCTTCAATGTAAGTATTTGTTATTGAAAGGCCTTTTAACTATTCAGTGTATTCCTTTAACACATCCAAGAATTCTATATTAAAGAGTTCAATATGTGGTCTTGACTAGTGTTTCATCTTGAGGGCCATAGAATCTCAGTTTGAGGTGAATTTCATAAAGAACCCCCCTACAGAATTGGCATCATGGGGTCTTCAAGGCATAGCAAATGTGAAGAAAATCCCTATATAACCATTTGTTCTTTGGTTGGCAGCACCAGGGCCTTGTGTCATGCAGAGGAAAATTAAAGCAGATATCCAATTGTAATGAAATGTATAGTATCGGTAAAGCAAACACCTCCAGACAGAAAGATGCAGTTTGATAATATATTTCTTTGGTGGTTTAAACAAATTATTGCTTATCAGAGGAACACTATGTCATGTTACAATAAGTCTTTAGTATTTTTAAATATGTTTGAAATGCCCAGTTTAACAAATCATGCAAAATTAAGCAGGTAGTCAAAACCATGCCTCACTATATCTAGAATTTTTATGGGTTTTGGAGATAAAATAATACTGCCCTATGTATATAACTGACTAATTGTTCACAATTAATAAAGTGTAATAGAAAGTAAACTTTTGTATTGAGGCATTTATTTGGCATTTGTTTATTAAGACTTCTTTAAAGATGTAGTTTGTGAACATCATTCTCAAAAACAATATAAACAAGATTATTCTGGACTGGAAAAATGGCTCATCCACTAGATAATCTTGCAATTCTAGTAATAGCATCTTAATTCATATCTCAGCACTATGTATATAGTTAAGTAGAATTTTACTGGAAGTAGGAAAGACTACAATCATCTGTGGGTAAAGGACAATTATTTATAGAATTTTAGAGACTATGTAGGTTTAATAATTTAGTGCTAACGTCTCCTTCTATAATAATGAATTCAGTAACACTGATTACTTAGGTTTCCAGAAGCAGGAGTGTTTTGTTACTGTTAAGTGTTTCTTAAGTCCTAGTATAAGCTGTTTACTACTATGTATGTATGCCACTACTGTATCCATAGGGTTATTAGGTCATGTTATTTATTGATGTGACTACAAACATTATAATTGGGTATTTACTGGTTGGTTGACTCTCTCTTTTAGATATTTGCATGAATTTCATTAGGCCCTATTTCTGAAGTGATGTCTTCAGATGTATGATCAAGGCAACAACAATATGCTGCAAGTTTGGGGAATTTCTTGGACAACAAAGGCCAACAACTCAAAAGAAGTCTTTCCATGTCTGCTATTTGGGTGTTTCTTAAGTCATTTTTGACTCTTAGAGGGATATTGCCAATACAGATGAAAAGGGTTTATTAAAACATATGTATATTTTTACACAGAATTGTATAAATTTAGCTTTTTGCTTTAGGTAAATATTTAATCATATGTTTCGTAGACAAGTACCAGTACAGAAAATTCAAGCAATAAAAATTCAGAGTTACGGATTCCAGTTCCAATGGATGCATCTACAAAACTCTTGCAACAATGGCTCAGGGATCATTGAGCAAAAGGGAGCTGAAAGACTATAAGAATTTGTTGAAGGATTGTGCCCTCTATTAATATCAGAAGCTATACATATCAGCTCCTATGAATATGACGGCCCAAACTTGAACTAAAATAGGATGACTTCAATGAATAAACAAAATTTGAAAGGAAAAATCTTACGATGCCTTAACCCTATACAACAAACTATATGGAATTAAGGAAAGCTGGAAGTGAGTGAAGTGTTCTTCCCAGGGAAGAGCACAATACATTGTCCAGTTCCAAATGGTCATATCTAAAAACACACATACAAGTAACTTTAAACAGATTAAGAAGTTTATATTTAGAAATATACATGTATATACATTAAATATATACATCCAAAAACAACTAATATTTAATGAAAATGAGGTTAAAAATTTGAAGAGAGTGGGGAGGGTAACAGGGAATGTTTTGGCATAAGGAAGGGAAGAGGTAAGTGTTGTAGTTTATAATATAATTTTATAATATAATAATAAAAAAAAAAAACCACATGGGTGTGGTGGCACATGCCTTTAATCCCAGCACTCGGGAGGCAGAGGCAGGCAGATTTCTGAGTTCAAGGCCAGCCTGGTCAACAGAGTGAGCTCCAGGATAGCCAGGGCTACACAGAGAAACCCTGTCTTGGAAAACCAAATAATAATAATGATAATAATAATAATAATAATAATAATAATAATAATAATAACAGCATAGATGCAGAAGGAAAAATGGTGTGATACAGAACAAGTTTTCCATCATCCCAGGACTGTGGATGATTGAAGGAGACAGGATTATCACTCTGGTTTCTGGCTTTTGGGCTATCTATACTTTCATTGGCACTTCTTCTCTCAAAGTAATAAGGTGTAGAGTCATAAATCATGAAACCTACCCTCAACCTCCAGTGTCTGCATGTACAAAAGCACACATACCATATATACCTTATCTTATTATGAATACAGTTTGTTATAAACCTCAAAAGCAAATTGGTAAGATAAGGAAGAGCTAATACATTTTTATTATATTTTGATTTTTAAATGAAAAAAATACAATATATTCCAAACCCAATTTTTATTCTCCAACAAATCCTCTTAGATCTTCCAAATTTCCCCATTCAATCAGTATCATATCCCTTCTTTCATTCTTTAAGTCAAATAAAGTAAATAAACAAACAAGCCTAAAAGAGGAAAAAATAAGAAATTAATACACACACATATATACACACACACACACAAACACACACACTCATGCATGCACACATGCAGGCACATACAACAAAACCACAAAATTAAAAACAATTATATAGAAACAAAAAACCAATAAGATAAAATCTGTAAAAGAATACTTTATGAGATATAAAAATCTATAAAAAATACTGTTGAATTAAGTATTATTTTCCATCTATGTTTGGGCACGAGTCATACCATGAAAAGAGATTAATAAATTCAGAGAAATTCCCGTGGAGAAAATAATTTTTTTCTTTTCAAATACATGTCAATTTCAAGTTCCCATACTCAAATTTTCCTCTT
>NC_034604.1:14299169-14319169 GCF_900095145.1 Mus pahari | reverse complement strand
AAAGAATATATTTATTTTTTGTGTGTGTATGTGTTACTTCACTTGGAAATATATTTTCCTACCTGTATCTACTTACCTGAAATTTTGATAATGTTCATTTTTTCCTACTAATTAAATATAATCCATGGTTTAATTTTTTAAATTAGTGTTTAGTGATATGCTACAATTATAAATAAATATAGGGTACAGGCTTAGGTTTTGATATGACTTCATTACTTAATAACAAATTTAAAGCAAATAGTAAATATATCACATAAAATACTTGTTATTTCTGTTGAAAGATTATTGATAAATGGGAACTCATGAAACTGGAAAGCTTCTCTAAGGCAAAGACTTAATCAATAAGACAAATCAGCAACCTACACCAATGTAGGGCTAATATCCAAAGTATATAAAGAACTCAAGAAACTAACCTCCAAATAAACAAACAACCCAATTTTTAAAAAAATGGGGTATTGAGCTAAACAGAGAATTCTCAACAGCGGAATCATGAATGGCAGAGAAGCACTTAAAGAAATATTCAATATCTTTAGTCATCAGGGAAATGCAAATCAAAACAACCCTGAGATTCCACCTCACACCAGTCAGAATGGCTAAGATCAAAAACTCAGGTGACAGCAGATGCTAGCCAGGATGTGGAGAAAGAAAACACTCCTCCATTGATGTTGGGATTGGAACTACTGGTACAACTACTCTGGAAATCAATAATGAGATTCCTCAGAAATTGGAAATACGAAGATTATTTTAAAAATTATCTTCTAATTATATTAACCTCAGCATTTTCATACTAATTTTGTGATATTTTGTATATTTTCAACATCTACATTTTCACACATTGCCCTCTGGAGTTAAGGGTTGAAGAGTAAGCGAATTGGAGAGTAAGCAGAATTGAAGAGTAAGCAGGTTGGAAAGGAAGAAAGACAAGACAATAAATCTACAATAAAACTAATGAAGTTGAAATTTTTCATAAAATATCTACATTTTAATGTCTATGGTATGTCCAGTATATTGGAGGGATATTTTCTTCAATGAATGACTAATGTTCAATAAGGACAAATTAAATATTTGTAGTATAGTTACTGAAACCTATTAAATGCATCAGGTGGATTTCTTTTTAATTGACTTTATTTTCATCAGTGACATACCTATAAAAGTCATCATTAATGTCTTTTAAATTAATGATGAAGGCACAAATTCAGCACCAGCATGGTAATAAGCAAGAAATACTCTAGGACTAAATTAGTAATTCTAATCCATAAGTATGTGACTAACTGCATCTCTTTGTTCATGAAAGTTAAAGTACATTCTTTTAAGTATCAGAATTAGTAGGTAAGCTTTTATTTTAATAAAAATCATTAACTTTATTTCTAAATCCTAAATGCTTTAAGATTTTGGAGCATATCCTATTTTACATCATAATAAAAGAAATGAGTCCTATTAATATTCTCATCTGCTGTTACTTATAATTAGGATGTATGGACGCAAATAATTTTTATGTATCTGTGGTCATAAAACAGCAAATGAATAGGTTTCTCTGAAAATAATCAGAGATATTTTAATGGGTTTCTGGAAATTATTTTTATACACTTGTAATATGGACACTAAACTCAATCTAAAAAATTTCAAATGATATATAATACACACACACACACACACACACATATTCAAAAGTGCTGCAGTGATTCTTAGCAGTAGTTAATCACCTTAAAATATACAATGCTTTGAGTTCAACCCTTGAGACACATATCATTAAATTTAGCATTAAAATAGTTTAAAATTACAAAGGAACTCTAAGACAAACGAGTTCTTTATATTTTATTCTGTCCAAGGTGATAGCATGAAATAATTAATAATAATAATAATAATTAATAATAATAATAGTAAGAATAGTAATATCCACAAATACCCAGTTTATCCTGACATGGGTTCCATGAGGCAATGTGTAGCTTTTGTAGACAAGATTACTATATTGGGACATTCAAATGAATTAGCTCACCAGTAACTGTTTAAATAAACCAGTAACTATTAAGTTAGCCAATGCAAATGAGGAAAGGTGGTTACAGAAACAGAATCTGGGAAATCTTTTCAAAAAGGAAACATAACTACAAAAGCCATGAGGAAAATTTGAGGAATTATACTACATGAGTGAAATGACATAGAACGTTGGTCATTGAATCAACAAAACTCAAGAAATGACTTGTACTCTAGTAAGACATGAGAAAGGTGAGAAAAGCAATACTTTTACAAACATAATCGAGTCCACTTTTTGATACTATATATATCAACTATTTTACCTGTGAGAGACATGTGAATTACACATCTGTAATTCCCTAGATTTGTACATACTATAATAGAATTAGTCAATTTCAAGCAAACTCTCAATATAAAAACTCTGAACAAAAAAATATTTGTCTACAGAACCATAGTTTAAGTTACATCCTTCATGATACAAATGTGAAATCAATATGAATACAGAACAACCCTGAGGCTCACCTTCTACTTAGAAACGGGAAAGAACAAAATCACTCAGATCTGTTTTCTACTTAGGATGAATCATGATGACAGCAGAAAGGATATCTTTCATTTATAACTTCATTTTATAAAAGCAGTGAACAAAGAGAGAAAAGGAGTAAGAGCTTCTATTAAAGCTAGTGGAAAACAACAAGAAACCCATAGCCTTTTGGGAAATACTCTAGAGTCAAATGATACAGGAAGGGAACCAATTATAAACTGGAACAAAAGAATTTCCTCATACAGGAGATGCTAACCTAACTGTTACTCCATGAGGCAATAGCTAAAACCTTCAACCTTCAACGCTGCATCAAATACTTCTGAATGACATGATATGAAAAAAAAAAAGAAAGAAAAAAGAAAGAAAGAAAGAAAGAAATGCAAGGAAAAGAAACAAGGGATTGTGACAATATCCATTAAAAAGGAAATTTAGATGCATCAACATGATGGAGATATGCAAAAGAACACAAAAGGAACATAGACAATGTTAGTGTGATTGTTTCTAAAGGATCTTAAAAACTCAATAATTACTGTACTATTTTGGCAGACAGCATTTATACAATTGTGCAATATCATGAATAAGACACAGTACTAGAATTAATTCATCAAACTAAAATCCCTTTTTTTTCTCTTTAGACTTTAACTCTTTATCATATAATTTTATATTATATTTTAAACATTGTAGTTGCTTTTTGGGTTTGAGATTCGATGCTGTTTGTGATACTGATTCATCGATTATGCTAGTGGAAAACAGTGTGAAATGATGACTGAAAGTCTGCATCTCAAACATAATTTTCTAGATCACATGTTAATCAGTGCTAACAAATATATTTCAAATACTTATTATTTGCATTTTTGAACATTCATATCACAATTTTAAGCCTTATAATTCAAAAGTGTGCTTTTTTTGTGAAAAAGATATCTGAGACTATGGGTTCTTAATTATCCAGCACACTGACAAGCACCAAGTTGAATTAATTTATTGCTATCTGATAATGAAAGTGAACAAATGAGTCACCTATTCTGTACTGAGTGAAAAGAATACTGCACAAATGAATAGATTAATATAACAATCTTTAATTAGGAATGAAAGACCATAAAAGAATTGCCATTGTAAACTTATAAAAATATAATTGTGTCTTATTTTAAAGTAAAGATGTGTCAATTGTCTATGTCATGGTGACATAGATAGATAGATGGATAGATAGATAGATAGATAGATAGATACATAGATAGATAGATGATAGATAGTTTAGAAATAGTATAAAATTATAATTAGACAATTTACAAATAATGATATAAGAAAAGTAAAAATGGAAAGTTTCAGAAAATGTGTCTATACTTTTTAAAATGGAAATTGTCACATTAAAAAAGGTGGAAACTCATCACAAGGTACGATTCATACAGACTAAAATCGCTTCATTAGACTATGAAAGCATTTTAAAAAGCCATATCTTAGAAGACATCTCATTTTCTGTTTAGATTTCTCTATTTTGTATGTATTTAACCAACTATATCTCTCTGGATTTTATTCAAAACTCTTTGTGTTTTCCACTGCATTGTGCTCCCTTGCTTTATGTGTGCTCCTATATTTATGACTGGCCTTATTTCTTCAGAATTATTTAACATTTTTTATTAAGGTGTAGTTGATAGAAAAATAACTGCTTATATGGTTTGTTGTTTTAACAGGAAATTAATGGAAGAAAATCCATGGATTAGAGAGAAGGCAGCAATGTATATATAGAGAGTTAGGAGAGAAATGCAATTGTAGTATAATAACAAAATGTTAAATAAAAAGTTTTTTAAAACAAATTTAAAGTCCTTAAGTGCATATTATTTTACTATACCCTGAAGGTCCTTGTACAGAAAGTTTCTAGACTATGCCCTTGCATATCCTCTGAACAACTACTCCCATTTTCTTCACTGCAGCCCTAGCAATAAATATCTTACCAGTGGCATACCTGAGGGGGTTTTTTGTTTGTTTGTTTTTGTAGCCTTATAAGACACTTTAGGTAAGTGGAATAACAAACACATGGCTTTCCTTCTATGGTCAAATACCCCACTAAGCTAAAAGAACTCTAAATTCTTTGGGGCAAATGGTAGAATTTCTAACAAATTCTGAATAATATTGCTTTGCCATGAAAGCATTGGACGTTACTTCCTTAGCTTGCCAATGGATAAATACTCCAACATAGAGTCCGTCATTGTATTGGATAGTTTTATGCCAACTTAAATTTATTTGAGAAGAGGGAACTTCACTTAAGAAAATGTCTCCATAATATTAGGCTGCAGGAAAACCTGAAGGGAATTTTCTTAATTAGTGATTGATGGGATATTCCAGCACATTGTGGTTGGAGCAATTGCTGGGCTTGTGCTGAGTAGGATCTAAAAGAAAACAAGTAGGAAGCAAATCATAAGCAAAACCCTTTATAGCCTCTTGAATAAGCTCTTGCCTCCAGCTTCCTGCCAAACTTAGATTCTATTCTCACTTCCATCACTGAAGAGTATGATGTGCAAGTATAAGAAAAATAAACCATTTTCTCCACAAGTTGCATTTCTTGATCATAATGTTTCATCACAGCAATAGTAACTGCAACTAAAAGTCGTTATGAATAAAAATGAAAGGAACATGTACTTAACTGTAAAAGCTCACATAATATCCAGAAGGGGAGTATACTAGCTCTTTTTTTAATTTTCTTTATTTACATTTCAAATGCTATCCAGAAAGTTCCCTATACCCCCCAGCCCCTGCTCCCCTACCCTCCCACTCCCACTACTTGGCTCTGGCCTTCCCTTGTGCTGGGTCATATAAGTTTGCAAGACCAAGGGGCCTCTCTTCCCAATGATGGCTGATTAGTCCATCTTCTGATACATATGCAGCTAGAGACACAAGCTCAGGGGGTACTATGTTCATAGCAGCCTCATTTATAATAGCCAGAAGCTGGAAAGAATCCAGATGTCCCTCAATAGAGGAATGGATGCAGAAACTGTGGTACATTTACACAATGCAGTACTACTCAGCTATTAAAAACAACAAATTTATGAAGTTCCTGTGCAAATGGATGTATCTGGAAGATATTATCCTTAGTGAGGTAACCCGATCACAAAAGAAGTCATTCGATATGCACTCACTGATAAGCGGATATTAGCCCAGAAACTTGGAATACCCAAGATACATTTTGCAAAATACAAGAAAACCAAGAAGGATGAACATCGTGTGGATACTTCATTCCTCCTTAGGATAAGAAACAAAATACCCATGAAAGGATATAGATACAGACACAAAATTTAGAGCTAAGATGAAAGGATGGACTATTCAGAGACTACCCCATCAGGGGATCCATTCCATCATCAGCCACCAAACCCAGATACTAATGCACATGCCAGCAAGATTCTGCTGAAGGGACCCTGATATAGTGGCCTCTAGTGAGGCTATGCCAGTACCTGGCAAAGAGAAGTGGATGCTCACAGCCAGCTATTGGATGGAACACAGGGCCCCCAATGGAGGAGCTAGAGAAAGTACCCAAGGAACTGAAGGGGGCTGCAACCCTGTAGGTGGAACAACAATATGAACTAACCAATACTAGCTCTTTTTATATCAACCTGATGTGAACATGAGTCATCTGAAATGAAGGACACTCAAGAGAGAAATGTATCTATAAGATCCAGTTATTGAACATTCTTATTAGTGAATGGGTGACAGCCTAGCCCATTGTGGGTGAAGTCAACCATGGCATCTGTAAGGAAGTCAATTGAGGGAGCAATTAGGAGCAGGACAGCAAGCAGCATGCCTCTATGGCCTCTGCATCAGCACCTCCCTCCAGGTCAGATCCTATTGGATTACCTGTACTGAGTTACTTCACTGTAAATAATAATAAGAAAGTGTAAGAAAAATGAGTGCTTTCCTTCCCAGTTGCTTTGGCTGTTTATTTCATCTTAGTAACAGAAACCCTGTTTAAGATAAAATTGATAGTGGGAATAGGGAATGGGTGTGACAGACCTAACCATGTCATATTGGAACACATAGTGAAGGAATTTTGATCTTTAAGCTACAAAAAGAAAAAAAAAACCATAAAATGCTTAAAATTTTGTAAGCATTGTTTTTTGTCTGTTTGCTTTTGTCATTATTATTGCTGCTTTTCTTTCTTTGGATTTGTTTTGTGATTGTTTGGTTTTGTTTTTTAACATAATTTTACTGAATAACTGAAAAATTCACATAATGTACCCTGATTGCCTTTCCTTCCTATGCCTACCCTTTCCCTTATAACATTCTCAAAAGAATAACAGAAAGAAAAAAAAAAAAGGAAAGAAAAAGACCATGTCCAATTTGTCTTGCCTGTATACTCACTGGTGAGTGGTCAAACTCTCAGTCCCTTATAGAAAACAGAACATCCCCATCAATATCCCTGTCACAGCTATAACCTGTGAAGAACTACAGGGCAGGATCTCTATCACAATTGTGAGACTTAACTTCAATTTTTGATAGGGTTATTTGGTTCTCTGGAGTCTAACTTCATGAGTTCTTTGTATATATTGGATATTAGCATTCTATCAGATTTAGGATTGGTAAAGATCTTTACCCAATCTGTTGCTTGCCATTTTGTCCTATTGACAGTGTTCTTTGCCTTACAGAGGCTTTGTAATTTCATGAGGTCCCGTTTGTCAATTCATGATCTTAGAGCATAAGCTATTGATATTCTGTTTGGAAGTTTTTTCCCTGTGCCCATGTGCTCAAGGCTCTTTCCCACTTTCTTTTCTATAAACTTATGTGTATCTTCTTTTATGTGGAGGACCTTGATCCATTTGGACTTGAGCTTTGTACAAGGAGATAAGAATGGATTAATTTGCATTCTTCTGCATGCTAATTTGCCTATTGAAGCAGCACCATTTGTTGAAAATGGTGTCTTTTTTTTTTCAAAGATGAAGTGACCATAGGTGTATGGTCTCATTTCTGGATCTTCAATTTTAATCCATTGATTTACCTGCCTGTCACTGCACCAATACCATGAAGATTTTAATCCCAATTGCTCTGTATTACAGCTTGAGGTCCAGGATGCTGATTACCCCCCACAATTCTTTTGTTATTCAAATGAATTTGAGAATTGCTCTTTCTAACTCTATGANNAATTGAGTTGGAATTTTGATAGGGATTGCATTGAATCTGTAGATTGCTTTTGGCAAGAGGGCCATTTTTACTATATCCTACCTATCCATGAGCATGGAGAATTGTTCCAGCTTCTGTGGTCTTATTCGATTTAATTCTTCAGAGACTTGAGGTTCTTATCATATAGAGCTTTCACTTGTTTGGTTAAAGTCAGATCAAGATACTTTGTACTGTTTGCGACTATTTTGAAGGGTGTCATTTCCCTAATTTCTTTCTCAGTTTCTTTATCCTTTATAGGAAAGCTACTGATATGTTTGAGTTAATTTTATATCTGTCCATTTTTGCTAAAGTTGTTTCTCAGCTGTAGGTGTTCTCTGATAGAGTTTTGGGGTCAATGAAGTATACTATGATATCATCTTTAAATAATGATATTTTGACTTCTTCCTTTCCAATCCTACATCCAACATAGGGCTAATATCCGCTACAGAGAACTCAACAAGTTAGCCTCCAAAGAACCAAATAACCCTATCAAAAAATTGGGTACAGAGCTAAACAAACAATTCTCAAGCAAGGTATATTGAATGATTGAGAAACACTTAAAGAAATGTTCAACATCCATAGTCATCAGGGAAATGGAAATCAGAACAACCTTGATTTCACCTCATATCAGTCAGAATGGCTGAGATCAAAAACTCAAGTAACAGCAGATGCTAGTGAGAATGTGGAGAAAGAGGAACACTCCTCCACTGCTGTTGGGATTGCAAGCTGGGACAACCACTCTGAAAATCAGTTTGGTAGTTCCTCAGAAGATTGGACACAGTAATACTATAGGACCCACCTATACCACTCCTGGGCATATACCCAGAAGATGCTCCAACATGTAATAAGAACACATCCTTTACTATGTTCATAGCAAATTTATTTGTAATAGCCAGAAGCTGAAAAGAACCCAGATATCCCTCAACAGAGGAATTGATACAGAAAATGTGGTACATTTATTCAATGGAATTCTACTCACCTATTAAATCCTTAATTTTTGAAATTATTAGATAAGTGGATGGAACAAGAAAATATCATCCAGAGTGTGGTAACCCAATTACACAAGAACACACATGGTATACAATCACTTGTAAGTCATTATTAGCCTAGAAGCTCAAAACACCTATGATACAATTCACAGACCAAATGAAGCTCATGAAGAAGAAAGACCAAAATATGGATACTCTGGTCCTTATTGGAAGGAGGAACAAAATACCCATGGGAGGAGATACAGAGGAAAAAAATGTAGAATAGAGACTGAAGGAAAGACCATCCAGAGACTGCCCAACCTGAGAATCCATCCCACATGCAGTCACCAAACCCAGACACTGTTATTAATGCCAACACGTGCTAGCTGACAGGAGACTGATATAGCTGTCTCCTGGGAGGCTTACAGTGCCTGAAAAATACAGAGGTAGATGCTCCCAGCCAAGCTCTGAGACTGAGCACAGGGTTTCCAATGCAGGAGCTAGAGAAAGGACTGAAGAAGCTGAAGGACTTGCATCCCCATACAAGGAACAACTATATGACCCAACCATTACCCCCAGAGCACCCAGGGACTAAACAACTTACAAAAGAGTGCACATGGAGAGGCCCATAGCTCAAGCCCCATATGTAGCAGAGGACAGCATTGTTGGACATCGTTGGGGGGAGAGGCCTTTGTTCCTATGAAGGCTCAATGCCCTAGTGTAAGGGAATGCCAGGCCCAGGAGTGGGAAAAGCTGGGTTGTTGAGCAGGTGTAGGGGATATGCAATAGGAGGGTTTTGAAAGGGAAACCAGGAAAAGGGATAACATTTGAATTTTAAATAAAAACATTATCTAATAAAATAAGAAAAAAACAGTTCTCTTCAATGCTTTACTGTCTAGACTATTCTCTTCAGTGGTACAGGGGGTAGAGGATGGAAGCTTATTTTGCATTGATGTAGATGACTGCATAACTACAATTGAGAATAAAAGACATAGAAGGCCTCGTTGGTGAGCAATTTTGTGGAATAAAACAATGTTGAGAACAATATAGATGACAGTGGCCTGGCTTGTGATGTTTTAAATGGAAGTTTGAGAGTCCCTTAAAGGCTTTATCAGTGCTATTGCATATTTTCAGTTAAGAATCTCTTGTTCTTGTAAGCTGGGGCTGTAGAAACATCAGCTGTATTAACCAATTTTGTGATTAAAAAATACCCACTGAATAACAAAATGCAAACAAAAAACATTTGATTGTCTAGCACAATTGATGCTGGTCAACTAGAGCTAAGAAAGGAGTGGTCTTTAAAATGATAACAGCCTCTTTGAGGAAAAGTTCCTAGAATTCTTTCCTCAACTTATGTATATAGAAATTATGTTCCAGAGATGGCTCTAGTTGTACATTTAACTGGCAGCTAAATTAGTAGTGTGAGAGTCACAGTTCATTCTGATTTTGATGGCATAATGGGGTCATGAATAGCAGCTGCTATTTAAAGTACAGCTTGGTATTATGAAGAGAGCACAGAAGAGTCTATTGGTGAAAATGTAACCCAGTTACAGCAAGAGACCCCCAGCATTTTAGAGATAACAGTACCATAAAATGACCACCAAGAACAGTGAAATGTGTGGAGTGGAGCTGCCCTTCACTTCAGAGACAAGCTGAAGAAAGAAAGTCTTTAATTTATACTTTATTTTATAGGAGACCAAGATTGAGACACTTTGAACTTTAAAAGAAATGTTGGATTTTACAAAGACTTTGGATTCTAAAAAAGACTGGATATTTTAAAAAGATTGATTTTATGGGACTTTTAAATTTTGAAATTCTTAATACTACAACGGTAATATTCATGTATGATCTTTGGAATGAGCAAGAAAGGAAAGGTTAAATCTTAACAGTTATATGTTTTTGCATAAGGTTGACAAGGGTAAAAGAGCTGACTAGTTTTATTTCAGCTTGACATAAGTTAGGGTAATGTAATTAAGGAACCTCAATTAAGAAAATTTCTCCATAAAATATGGGTGTAGGTCATTTTATAAATTAGTGATTAATGGGGGAGGGCACAGTTCACTGTGGGTGGTGCGATACCTGGGCTTGTAGTCCTGAGATTTATAAGAAAATGGGCTCAGTGAGCCATGAGGAACAAGGTAGTAAGCAGCACCCCTTCATGATCTCTGGTCTTGCCTCCAGGTTCTTCCCATGTTTGAATTCCTATCCTGACTTCCTTCAAGGTGAAGAGCAACTTGGAAGTGAGAGCTGTTCAGGAGCTGCTGTATTTTTAAATACCAAATACTGGCCACCAAGGTCTGGTTGCCGTTCAGAGGAACACATTCTCAAGGACACCAAACGATGTTAGGTAGACTTTGTTTGCCACATTCTTTGACTAATTAAGTAAATGTGGCTAGCAGCAAATTGCTAGGGAGACTAGAGGTCATTATTTTGGTTGCTGGGGTGGAAGTGGAAGGTAGGATCAGCAGGGCAAAATGAGAGAGGGTAGCAGAGGGAGGCAAGCATGGAGACAGACAGACAGACATAGACAGAGAAATAGAGAGAGTGAGGCTTTGGAGCAGGGAGAGAAGATGTAGAACTAGGAAATGGCCCGATGGAGCACAACCAGCACAGGTAAGATGACTATTGGCAAGTAACTTGAGTGTAGCTGGGAAATAGCCAGTCTAGCATAGAAAAAAATAGTTTAGGGGTAATTACCCAGTAATTTTGCTAAACTTCCAAAATAAATTAATAGGACTTTGTCTCTATTTTGGGAGGCTGGCCAGATCAAATTAAGTAGTATAGAGTTCTTAAATATCAAATAACAACAGTAAGTCAAATAGACTGTTTCTTTCCCAACTTGCTTTGGTCATAATTTTTATCAATATAAATACTAAGAAGGAAGGGCAATATCTGGGTAAGAAGGAATTTGTATATTTTTTTAAGATGGGGAGTAGTGCTTCCCTAGCAGGTTTTGAACTCTCAAACTTGCCTCAGTTTACACTGTTTTGAAGATTATAGAAAAATGTGTGATTCTGTTTTTAAATTATTCATGGTCTGTAGTACATAATAAGATGATGTCTACACATGCTCTTCCACACTTTCTACCTTCAGATTCTTGATCCAAACAATTATGAGGAAGGCACTGGACATCAGACTTACCATAATGCTGAGCATTTTTCACTAAATTGTTGGACATTTGTTAAGTCCTAACAGTATTTCTAATTTTTTCTAAACAAAGTTTTATAATTTGTTTTAATTTCTGCTTTACATTATTTACTAGTTCTTTGGGTTTCTATCTCACATTTTTCCTTTGTATAATCATACATTTCAGTATCATGTTTTTGTTGTTCCCACAGCATTAATCTGTGTATAGTCTGCTACGTTTGTATATAAAACATCCCTTTGCTATGTAAAAAACATGAGAAGGTTATTAATACTTACTATTTTGGCTTTTAATGCGTTTTATATAAAAATATTTTAAAAATTGTTTAGAGAGTAATCAGCCATGGAGATTGTGGGGTGTTTGACAACTTGAACTATAACATTCTCTCCTAAAAAAATTCTGAGTGTTTATAACAAGTCTTGGTATTTTCAATTTAAATATTAAGAAACTGTTCTCGATTTTTATAAATCTAAGTGTGCAATAAGTTATTCACACTATAATACTCTCTATAACTCTTCTACATGGATTAGTGACTACACAATGCTACCAGCTACTCCAACTCTCTACCAACACAATGACACACTTTGAAAACCTACACAAGTGTTGGTATCTAAATTGGACATCTGGATTAGAGATAGATTTACAATACCCTCCTCATACTTACTCAATTATTGTCTTTTGATAGATTCTAGGAGACGTATAGTCCTTTTCTTTAGTTGTGTATGGAATGGTTAGCCATAAAACCTGCAGTGGATAGTTCTAAAAACATTGTGTAACAGATGATCTTGAGTAAAACTCCTGTCTTATTTACTGTTCTATGTTGTGAACAGATACAATATCAAGACAACTCATACAAAATAATGCACTCAGTTGGAGGCTCGCTCTACAATAATAGACGATAGTTTAACACCATCATGGTGTGAAGAAGACATGTATATTGTTGAAGGACTAGCTGAGAGCTTTATATCCGCATCTGTAGGCACCAGGAAGAGAGAGAAACATTATAACCCAAGTATGGTCTTCATAATTTCAAAGGCCCATCCCCAGACCCACAATTATCCAAAATGCATATACCTGCTTTAACAAGGACACACCTTTTAATCCTTAAAAATAAATATCACAAAATGGAGAGAAAACATTCAAATATATTATAAAATGGGAGCTTAACCACTAGCCAGTCTCACACAGATCATGTTGAGTAAACTCAGTCTGTCTCCTCAAACAAATAATCAAGAAATATGCATCCATGGGAAAGGAGCTTTGTATGGAGGACATAGCTAACAGAGATGGAAAGGAGATAGTAAAGAAAAAAGTTAAAATATTCCTAGCATGATGTATACATAAAATACTGTCAAAGCACAAATTTAATTAGATAGAAAAAAAGAAATATAAAATGTAATGTCCATGAAAAATGCAAAATAATAAATAAAAGAGAATAATAATTATTGAACATTTATCTTCGTTTTCTCTGTACGTCTATAAAATATAGGTTGAATATTGTTTTCTTTCCTTTATTTTTTAACATTTTTAGATACTAATATAATTATATTATTTTCACTTCCTGGTCCTTCCTCTAAACTCTCCCAGGTAATTGTTTTACTTACTTTCAAATTGATGAACTTTTTTTACACTACTATGTCTCACCAACCTGACTTCATAAATATGAAATGAATAAGAACAATGATAGACATGCTAAATTAGACTTGCGGATTTCTAAGAGGCTTCATTCTTACTCAGTCCTATACATGGATCTACATCATACTAAGGAATGTTTATATGAGGAGAATTATTCATCTCCAGATAAGAAGAAAACCAATTGGTTGTCCAAAATCAAAATCATCTCTGAAAACATATTTACAAATAATATACAGAATGGTTATACATGTGTATGTACAGACACAAACACAAAAAACACAAGTTATAAGCAAGTATTAAATCAATCTAGCCTTTATTTATTTTTTATTTATTTTCTTGTTTATACATGGACACATGTATATATTGTTGAAATTTTCTGGTTATATATCTGTCCATGGTTTTAAAATTATATTTTACCTTTTCAATACTATCCATAGGCATTCTTAAGCTTTAATTTTCTTAATATGTAGATAGTTTTAAGCTTTCTTGAATCTATCAAAATCATGTCAGAGTTATGCCCATATGTGCCTCAGAAAGCTTTGCATAAAAGGATATAGGGAAAACATAGTTATGTATAATATCTTTGTTTCAAAGTATATGGTGTTTTAAAGTGTTTACTCTTTAATTTTTGGCATAGTAACAGGTAAGGAAAGCAAGACTTCTACTTTGTTTGTTTTATTTTTGTTTGTTTTAGGGAGAAGGTCTGACTTTGTGCCCTGGATGGCCAGAACAAATTATGTATACCATGATGGCCTTAAAATTACAGAGATCTACTCACATCTAACTTCTGTTTGCTGGCATTAGAGTATGGTACCACTGCCAGGTATTGTTTTTTTTTATTCAGTTTTAATTTGAGAGTTTTTTTAGTTATAAATTACAACCTCATAAAATAAATGGAGAAAGAATTTCTTTTTAATGAAAAGTTTTAGAAGATTTAGTTTGATATTATTTCATTAACACAGAAGACTGTATCTCCTACATTTTCATTTCTGTAAGGTAGTTTGCTATGTATTATGATGGATTGGGTAGATATAGACTTCATTGTACACAACATTTTGGGTTTATTAGTTTCATTTTTATATCATTATGAATGTAACTACCTGAAATCTTAGAGATTAAATAATGACTTTTATTTTCCAAGACTTTCTGCTCAGCAACCTGGGCACTTATAATAATCTCTCTGGAAATAGTCATATAGTTATAGTTCTCATCATGGCTACAGTTCCCATGTTAGCTTTTGTGAATTAGAATTGTTGTACATTATCACTGAGTACACACAGTCTCTTCCTGTGACCTCCCATGCTTGTACAAGGTAGAGTTGACCTTTACAACCTGATATTCTCATAAGTTAAAACTTATGCCTTCAAATCTATGATTCAAATCCTATCATTCTGTGATATTCTATTGAGCACACAATAGAATAAAAAAGTTACACATATACAAGAAGAGCTTGGAGTCAAGGAAGGTGGATGAGTCATTCCCACCTTCAGAACATCACCTTAGGAGAAAAAAGGGAAAACAAGAGAATTATTCAGAATGATTAGTCAGCATCACCTATAACGTATACTTTTAATTAATTATTTATTTATTTTTGAGACAGGGATTCTTTGTGTTGCCCTGGCTGTCCTGGAACTCACTCTGTAGACCAGTCTGGCCTCGAACTCAGAAATCTGCCTGCCTCTGCCTCCCAAGTGCTGGGATTAAAGGTGTGTGCCACCACCACCTGGCTATAATGTCTATTCTTTGTCATGTAACTTTTGACTCATTAATTTTTATTCTAATGAAGAGGTTTGATCTTAAATGTTTAACTTTCATAAGTACTTGGATACAAAAATAAGTTGCAAGGATTATTACAAAAGAGACCACCCATGCAATACCCAGCTACTCTCTGCACCGGTAGTCTTGGGCTCACCACCTCCCTGGCTAGCTCCAGGTGGCAGTCTTCCCAGCTCTGCTTCACCTACCTCAGAGCCACTTACACCTTCTCAGGTATCCACCACCTGTACTTAGTTGTCACAAATCCTGTTAACCCAGTAAATCAACACTCTAGAAGCTTATAATTATCAGTTGGTTTTATATATCAATAAATTCTCATTTCACAATGTGTCCACACAAAAACATTAGATCCAATTGATAATGATACAAGCTGCCCACCTAGATTAGACAAGTTTTTCCAATCATTCTATCCTTTTATGACATTAATAGCTGCTTGTGCCTATATAAACTCATGTGAATACGGGTCGTCCTCTTCTCCATCAATCATTTCTCATCCTCCTCCTCCTTCTTTCCTCTTCCTGTTCCTTTCTCTGTCTCTGAAATTCTTAGCGCTATCTTCTTTTTCCCTGTCCAATCACAAGCTTCTTATTGTATTAGTATTTAAATTAATTGGGGGAAAATTCTGCTACAAATATAGAATTATTTTGTAAATGAGAAGCAGAATTTTGACCATGTTTTAATTACATGGAATGTTAATTTGTATGTCATCTAAGAAACAGGAAAATGATACTAGCAATATTTTTAAAAATTTTCACAGGAATCATATTCAGAGAATGAAATGGAATGAAACCTGTTAGTAATCAGATAATTCACAGCTAATAGGTAACCCAATTCATCTCGGAAGGAAAGCACTGATATTTTCTTTCAAGTACAGGTTAACCATGTACAGCTATAGGAAGAATTGAAAGAATAGAGAATAAAACCTAATTATTCAAGCACAAGTTAATTTTACAAATGTTATACCTAGAGCAAGGAAATGGATCAGTAGGTATAATATTACGTATACACACATAACCACATACACACACACACACACACACACACACACACACACACACACAGACACCCCTGAANACACACACACACACACACACACACACACACACACACACACAGACACCCCTGAAAACCTGAGTTCAATACCTGGAATCCAAAAGAGAGAGAGAGAGAGAGAGAGAGAGAGAGAGAGAGAGAGATGGCAGAGCAGGCATTCATGAACTTCGAAGGTAGAAACTAAATGTACAGAGGAAAGTTATCAAAGCCCAATATAGAAGCTGGATGTGGGTTAAGGTAAGGATGGGCCCATGAACTGAAAATGATCCATATCCAGATCATGACATGCTCATTTTCTCACTCATATACAGTAACACTAATAGTAATAACTTAAAGTTTTAAATAATAATATTTTGTTTAGTGAAATTTGTAAAAATCAAAGAGGTTATATTGTTGTAGTTGATATTTAATCTCAATCCTAGAATTCTATCCCATTTTTGGTCATTCAGTTCCCAGATATAAAAACAACCTTTATATTTATAATAATCCTTAATTAGCACTAGAGCTGGGCAGGTTATCTACCCTTTAACCTGTTAGAATTGACTTCCAATCAATAACCTCAAATTGCTATATACTATCTGGGCAGCTCTTAACTCAAATTTGCCAGCCCTCTTGACCATATTTTTATGACTAAACATTCTTTCCTCTCCCTCCTATTCTCCTCTGACCCCAAGCCTAGGAACTCAAATCCTGCTTATCTCTTTTCTGTCCATCTATTGGAGATAGGCATCTTTATACACCAATCAGGGATAACTTGGGAGGCAAAGTTATTTAGCATCCCTGGATCTACATGTAGATTCTCACTTCTCAGGGCCAGTTTTAGCATTACAGTACATAGCAAAAGACCAAACATCAACATTACAAGACATAAGCATCAGAAACAAATATTTATCGAAATAAAGTCGAGGAATATATCTTATAAAATGAATGTGCATAAATGTATAAATGACTTGAACTTTACACATAAAGTGACACAAAGAATAATGTTAAAGCTTCCAAAGAGAGGCAGCAAACAGCTTTATACAGGAACTACACTAATGACTACCATGACACAATAACCTTACAGGCTCCATAATGACATGTATAACTTGGAGGTAACCAACAGCTCTCTAATTGGACATAAGACTTGCACAAAGAGAGGGACATCATGCTTGGTAGTAGAAACCTATCCAACTACCTGTGGCAAGTGAAGTTACAGATGGTGGAGTGGAAACCACAACCACCACAAACATCACAATTCAGAACTGCACTCTAAATACCTGTTCTTACACGCACAGAGAAGAGTGCTCTTCACCCCTTCATCAATTATACTTCATATATCAGCAGAACATAAACATAATAGAAAAACAAACAATAGAACTGCAGAGCTATGAAGCTCAGTACCAATGAATACATCTACAGATTCCCACACCAAAGGTTTAAGGTTATTTGTAGATCTGAGAATGAAAGACTATAAGAAATGCAGGGACTAGAAGGGGAGTAGAGACTAGAAACAGCTGAGCAATAACAGACAAAACTTGAGACCCATCACATGGGCAAGCGCCAATCCATGACACTATTAGTGACATTATTAATGATACTAGCCTTGTTTTATATATATATATATATATATATATATATATATATATATATATATATATATATACTCTAGAGGCTGAACCCAGCAGCTGACTTAGATAGGTACAGAGACCTACATGTAAACATTAGATGGAGTTTGGGGACACTTGTGGAAAAGTTGGGTAAAGATTTGCGGCCCAGCAGCTTCTAGAAATTCCACATAAATGACACTCTCAATAGACAAAATGGCAGCCAACAGACTGGGAAAAGATCTTTACCAACCTTACATCTGACTGAGGGCTAATATCAAATATATAAAAAGAACTCAAGTAGATAGACTCTGCAGAAGCAAATAACCCAATTAAAATGGGGTAAAGAGCTAAACAAAGAAGTCTCTAGTCAGGAATGTCAAATGGCTGAGAAGCACTTAAAGAAATGTTCAATATCCTTAATCATCAGGGAAATGACCAAACAAATGTATCAAAATGATCATAATATTCCACTTCACAAAAGTAAGAATGGCTAAGATAAAAAACTCAGGTGACAGTAGATGCTTGGGAGGATGTGGAGAAAGAAGAATATTTCTCCACTGTTGGTAGGATTGCAAGCTGGTACAATCTCTCTGGAAATCAGTCTGGATTTTTCTTAGAAAATTGGACATAGGACTATCTGAGGACCCAGATATACCACTCTTAGGCATATACCCAAAAGATGTCCCAATGTATAACAGGGAAACATGCTCTACTATGTTCGTAGCAGCCTTATTTATAATATTCAAAAGCAGGAAAGAACCCAGATGCCCTTCAATAGAAGAATGGATACAGAAAATGTGGTATATTTACACAATGAAATACTACACAGCCATTAAGAAATAGCTTTATGAAATTCTTAGGCAAATGAATGGAACTAGAAAATATTATCCTGAATGAGGTAACGCAATCACAAAAGAACACACATGGTATGCACTCACTGACAAGTGGATATTAGCCCCAAAACTCAGAATACCCAAGATATAATTCACCGACCATATGAAACTCAAGAAAAAGGAAGACCAAAATGTGGATACTTCAGTCCTTCTTAGAAGTTGTGACAAAATATTCAAAGACAAAGACAAAGCAAATACAAAGACTAAGTGTGGAACAGAGACTGAAGGAAAGGCCATCCAGAGACTGCCCCACCTGGGGATCCATCCCTTATACAGTCACTAAACCCAGACACTATTACAGATGCCAAGAAGTGTTTGCTGACATGAGCCTGATATAGCTGTCTCCTGAGAGGCTCTGCCAGAGCCTAACAAATACAGAGGAGAATGCTTGTAACCACCCATCAGACTGAGCCCAGGGGTTCCCAATGAAGGAGCTACAGAAAGACTGAAGGAGCTGAAGGGATTTGAAACACCATGGGAAGAACAGCAATATCAACCAACCAGATCCTAAACTACCAACCAAAGAGTACACATGGAGGGACCCATGACTCTAGCCACATATGTAGCAGATATTGTTCTTGTTGGATATCAGTGGGAAGAGAGGGTCTTGGTCCTGTGAAGACTTGATGCCCCAGTGTGGAGGAATGTTATAGCAGGAAGGCAAGAATGGGTTGATGGGTACGGAAGCACCCTCATAAAAGCAGGGGAAGGGGGAATGGAAAAGAAGATTTCCAGAGGGGAAACTGGTAAAGGGGATAAAGATTGAAATTTAAACAAAGAAAATATCCAATAAAAGAAAAAAAAATCCACATGAAGACCATCAGAGTCAACTAACCTGAACACTTGGTGCTGCTCTGATACTGAACTTCCAACCAAAGAACATAAAATGGCTGGACCTACACTCTCCAGCACATATATTGCATATGTACAGCTTAGTATTCATGTGTCTGGAAAAAGGGAACTGGGGCTATCCTTAAAGCTCTTGTCTGTCTATGAAATCTGCTTTCCTAACTCAGTTGTCTTGTGTGGCTTTGGCAGGAGAAGAAGCATCTAACCATGCAGAGACTGGATGTGTCAGGTCATAGGGATTAATCATGTGAGCCTCCACTCAAAGAATGGGATGGTCTATGGGGGTACATGCGACCAGGAGTGGAAAATAGAGTAAAGTAAACAACAATAACAACAAAACACATTTAATTTTCTTAACCTGAGTGTTCAGAGAGGGATTTTTTTTTCTTTTTTAAAATTTTATTATTTTCTTTATTTACATTACAAATGCTATCCCGA
>NC_034604.1:14297728-14299039 GCF_900095145.1 Mus pahari | reverse complement strand
CCCTTCAGCTCCTTGGGTACTTTCTCTAGCTCCTCCATTGGGGACCCTGTGTTCCATCCAATAGCTGGCTGTGAGCATCCACTTTGGTGTTTGCCAGGCACTGGCATAGCCTCACAAGAGGCCACTATATCAGGCTCCCTTCAGCAGAATCTTGCTGGCATGTGCATTAGTATCTAGGTTTGGTGGCTGATGATGGGATGGATTCCCAGATGGGATAGTCTCCGGATAGTCCATCCTTCTGGGCATATACCCAGAAGATCTTCCAATTGGTAATAAGGACACATGCTCTACCATGTTCATAGCTGCTTTATTTATAATAGCCAGAAGCTGGAAAGAACCCAAATGTCCCTCAATAGAGGAATGGATAAAGAAACTGTGGTACATTTACACAATGGAGTACTACTCAGCTATTAAAAACAATNAATTTATGAAATTCTTGGGCCAATGGATGTATCTGGAGGATATCACCCTTAGTGAGGTAACCCAATCACAAAAGAAGTCACTAGATATGCACTCACTGATAAGCGGATATTACTTAGAATACCTGAGATACATTATGCAAAACAGAAGAAAACCGAGAAGGATGACCATTCGTGTGGATACTTCATTCCTCCTTAGAATAAAGAACAAAATACTTATGAAAGGATATAGGTACAGAGAGGGATTTTAAAACAACAACAAAAAAATCCAACAATAAGTTTGTTTACACTTAAAGAAACTGACAAAATGGAAGATAAAAACTATTTACAATGTTTATTTCCAGGATGTGTGACTGGGTATTGGGCAAGTGTGAAGAGGCACTTTTGTCACATTAAGTCCCCCTATAGCATTGAAGTATGCTGTCACATACATACACCAAACAGGTACAACTTCCCAACTATATTTTATAAAGAATACTCATAAAAGCACCTCAAAATAAGGTATTAAAAATGCATTTGCCATAACATACCATTGTCCCCTGTGTGAGGCATTGGGCTATGTACAGACAACTTGGTTTTCAGTCCAGGCTATCTCTTGAACCCCGGGAGAACCCAATGAGTATAAATTCCCAACTACATGGGACAGCAGGCATTTGACCATGTCTCCTGGAACTCCGGCTCCTTTCAAAATTACCGCACCCACAGCCCCCACAGGAGAAGTGTGCCTAGTAGTCATGTAGACAATATCCCAAGCTTCTGACCTTCGGGCTAGACTCCTCCCAGTTACCTAGCAACGCTAAAGATAACAGCACACCATAAGAGGGGCTGCTTGGCCCCACATAACTCTCTTACTCCTCTCCTCTCCCCTCCTCTCCTCTCCTCTCCTCTCCTC
>NC_034604.1:14270040-14297602 GCF_900095145.1 Mus pahari | reverse complement strand
TCTCTCTCCCTCTCACTCTCTAGCCTTTACTCTTTCTCTCTCTTTCCCACTTCCCTCCTCTTGGCCATGGCTGGTCTCTCTCTTTCCACCTTCTCTCTTTCCCCCTGACTTTCTACAATAAAGCTCTAAAACCATAAACTGTCTCTGTTCCTCAAGGCCCACCGAGCATACTCTTGCCTGTACAGAAATCTCCCTCCCTATGCTGTCTCTCCCATAACCCTGGGGCTACTGGGTGTCACCCTGGGGACCCTGATCAGGGGCTGCCCCTCGTCCACCCCTCCATCGAGTGGGGTCAGTGGCTTAGATGCCCAACTGGGGACCGAGCGGAAAGCATCTGGCAGCTTTCCTGCGTCCACCTGCCTAGAACATAGGAGGAACTCTGGACGAACGCTGGCTATCCTCCCTCTCCCCTCTTTCCCCTAAAGCCCCTCTTACTTCCCACACCCCTGCATAATTTTGCATGATATAAATTCAAGTTAAAAATTATTTGGTTAGTTAAGGTCAATTTATTTATTTATTTTCTCTAAAGAAACAAGGACATATAAAAATCAATGATCAATAACAGCAATGTATATTCATATGTATGTAATTCATTACATGTAACTTTCAAACATACAAAATAAAATTAGATAAGTTATTTATATGTCTTTATGCAAAGGTGCACTGCAATGGATTAAAATCCCTGGGAAATACTAGTTCTTATTCTAGAAATATTTCTAGAATCGACTTCATCTCTTTTGATTCTAGATTGGCTGAGTAGATATGCCTTTTACTTCACACAGTGGTTATAAATTATCCTTGTGAAGCAAAATTTCACAGAAGCACCATTAAGTAACCAATTTAATTTCAGTGCAAGGGAAAATTTAGCCAAATATGGAAATATTTGCCCAAATAACGGAACAATTAAATTCCCTGCTTGTAAAAGCTGAGACTAAGACTCAGGAAAAATTGGAATCTTCACATCATTTTATTTGTGAGTTAGTGATTTTCATGCACAGTTTAATGATATTGTACTGGAGATACAAATCTAAGACATAAATTTCTCCCCAATAGGGGCCACAAAAATGGGTCTCAAAGAGATTATGTCAATTGATGATTCTCATGGAGAACTACTTGGGAAAATTGCCTGCCAAGGATGAACATGGTAATTACATATCTGAATTCGAAATTCTGAAACAAATCACCTTTCATTATCTTATTATAAAATCTGAAGTCTTTATTACATAAACAGAAATTATTATCCCATTTAGCCAGACTTATTTTATTGGTGAAAATGGCAAAGGAAATGTTGAACTGATGATGAAAAGACTCATGTGCACTTTAAAATATTAAAATGATTTTTAAAATATACAATTCTAGCTTCAAATATTTTTGCAAAATAAATGATACAGAGCTCATTTAACAAATTTAGATACTTGGGGTTCAGAGGGTACAACTGATTATGTTAACCCATTTTAAAAATGCAAAATTACAGATTAAATGAAGTCATTATTCTTTGTTATACTAAATGATAACAGACTTGATGTATGAAAACATTTCCATTATTAATTGAGATATTATCAAAAAATGATGATTAAGAGAAACTTTCTGAATTCCTCAGAAATCTTTAGACTCTAAAGCTTGACTTGGGAATAATAAATTAAATAATAAATTAAATAAATCATACAATTTTTCACACTACTGAATACTATACAATCCTAACAGAGCATTAGACAATCCCTTTTGTATGCATTTTACCTGGTATATACTTTACATATCACTGAATGTAGCTGACAAACTTAAATAATGGCAACAACCATATGAACTGAGGATTCTAGTTGCAAAGTACAATACAAATTAAATTATGTCTCCTGAAAGCAGAATTTTTAAAAACTAGCAAGAATAAATTCCATATGTTGTGATTTATGGATTGAGAATTGTTTTATGTTGCTGTAGTGTTTTATTTTCATCAACTAATCATATGGATAAAATACTGTTTTGTTTTAATCATCAAATATTACTGATTCTAGGTATGAAATAGAAGCAGTGAAACTTATAGGCAATAATGTATTGTGCATAGGCCTATCAGCTCTATATGTGTAAGGATGATCATTAACATAATTAGGTAATAACAAGCCTATAAATTCAAATAAAGAAACTGGGGCAAATAGCACAACTTGACAGCACATACTCAGGATGTTTCAATTAAGGCCTTGAATACTATCCTTGGTTTCACTGGAAACACTGGTCTTCCTTTAAAGGATTTTAAAATTAAAAAAAAATTACAGCCTACTTAAAACATATAATTTTCTTAATCAGAAAAGTCATAGTCTTAACTATGCTTCAAATATTGCCTGTCACATTACCATTTTGACTGATCAGATTTCAGAGTAATGTGATATTTATTAAACTCTAAATTAAAATGTAAGGGAAACTAAAAAGTAACAATAACAAACCCAGCAGGGATAGTATATTTCTTCTTAATTATTCCTCTGAAATCCAGTAGAAATGAAATGAATTTTTAAATGACTATACAAAAATTATGAGTAAAACTCCCAAATAATGATAGAATCCTTTTATATATGACTTATCTAGATATTTCAAAATGTATACAATGAGTTTTATCATCTAATTCATACATTAGAATATTTTATTAAATTTTATTTTCTCATTTGTATATCTTAGTTATAACACATGTATTTTCTGTGAATTTATTTTTTTCAAATTTCAATGTGTTTTATGATTCCCCGTTATAGCATTCTGAATAATATGAGCTTATATGGCTACACTGTGAATTTTCACTGGTTCCTTAACAATAACATGAGTTTGGCAGTATAAAATTCTCATAAACTATTCTCACGAATACTTTAATAGGTAGCACTTGTGCTATCCATAGTAAGTCTACCTTATTCTTTATGTGAGAAGACAAATTCAAAATAAAAAGTTCATCCATGGATCACCAGTGTCTCTTTATATTGTGCATTCTATGGGCATGTGAGTGAGTCAGTCTTAAAGTATAACAATGCATCAAGACAGTGAAAGGGATAAATCTTTCCCATGGGAAAACTTATTTTTGAATTTGACTTTGTGAATGAAAGTAGAGGCAAATTTAATATATACTCATCTATGAATACTGGCCAAAATTTTCATAAAATTTCAGATAATCAGAGACTTGGAAAAAATTAGATTATTAATAAGACAATATAAACTAGACAAATGTCATTTGTCTTCTCAGAACTGATACTGAATGTGAACTACTAAACATACGATGATTGTTAACCATATGTATGCATTATAAAGGGACCTAGGGAAGCAGGACACCACTGTGACCCACTGACTGGCTTCCCTGCACATTATTTCGTTAACTCTATGTACTCACTCAACTTATCCATGTTCTAAAAGGAACCTAGGTCGTAAGTGTACTTTTGAATTTATAAATTCTATGTCTACTTGTGTTCCCACTTTTCCCCCTCAAAATTTCAGGTGTTAGAGTTTAGGTTATGAAGACTGCTCGATAGAATGACGGATTTATGGTCCACAATTCAGGAAGCTGGATGTCCTACTGACAGGAACATAATGTCACTGTGTTTCTTCCAAGAACTAGCAAGCCATCCTAGAAAATACAGCATAGATTTCTATCAGAGTCACGAGACCAAATTCCATGTTGTACAGTAAAGAAATTAGAGACATTAGAGACAGACAATACATGTTTGATTTCTGCTTAAACAAAACAGCTGCAAATAAATAAATCTATAAATAAATCTTTGTGCAACCATCAACTTCAAGTTTGTTGTCTCACAGCATTGATTAAAGATGAAGATGCTCATGAGGATAAGCTAAATATAAGCAACTTAATAAGAAAAATTGAGGAATAGTGAAAAATGCAGACAGTGTTATAACATTCCAAGATTAGGAATAACTCTGAATAGCTACAGTGCAGGGGCATTTTATAACACCTAGAACATGTTCTCCTACTCCAAAAAGAGTAGTGGTTATATCACGTTTGAGGATTGTAGTCCGATAGCATGGTTGAGGTAGATGGCCAGTGTCACACACTGAAGCCACCTTCTGTCCACCTTGACCTCTGCCTCATTAGCTACTAACTTTGGCTCCCTGTTTGATGTTGGACCTGTCTATGTTTCTAGTTTTGAATCTTGCAGATGCTGATTATGATTGACATTGGCAAGGTCTGCTAGCTTTAATTGATTTACATTCTCATTGTTCTTAAGGCTATGTGACTAGCATGTTCATCAAGGCTTTTCACTTTACTGACTTTTTGGAGGTATTCCTACCTCAAAGTTCTGTGTGAATTTGCTTGTATGATATCACTTATTTTGTATGATGGAAATAAAAGTTGATTATAATGATAAGATGAAATAAACCATCAAAGTAAAACAAGAACAGTAGTATTATTAGCATAGCATAGAAGTGCCGTATCAGAAGCAATCCTAGGACATTGGTTTAGACTTTTTAGCCACCAGAAAAATATATTTTTCTTATGAATTACTAAAGATATGGCATTTTGTTATATAAGCACAAACAGACTATGGCATTCTCTCACAGTAACAGTTTACCACCTTTATGTGCATCTACTTCCTGATATGCATAGAGTAAACTAATGGATGTCATGAATCACATCAGCATAGAAACTAGCCAATATTCAGGAAACAGATTGTCTACTTTTGGCTAGTTGCATTAAAATAGTTTTGTTTTAAATTATAAAGACACAAATCCAGAAAACCTTAATGGCTGCAATGTTGCACCAAATACTATGTATTCAATTCTATAATGTTTTCATCATTACTTTCATAAAAACCTTTTCTCTTTCAAAGAAAACTAACTTTCATTTAAATAATGAGTTTGTATTCTCCTAATCATGAATTTACTGTTCATATAATATATTGTAATCTACAAACTGCTTACTCTTAAATATAGGAATAACTTATTGAGGATGAATTTCAAGGTGCACTAGAAGACTGGCTATAGTATAGCATATTGTTTGTTTAGATTACAGGCAACCTGGAAACTCTGGGTATGTAGTATTCCTGCCATTTGTTTCTATAAAGCTAATAACATGCAATCGACATCTGAGTCTACTTGGCACATGTGGGTAACATGACCAGATTGCAAACTGCCCTTGATGTGTTTTGTAAAGGCCATAATAAATCAGAGAATAAACTAAGATATGTGTTTATTTTTGGCTCATCCCAGTAGTAAGTGAACTGACCACTGTCCTACCATCTGCTTCCTATATAGATAAGGAGAATACAGAGTTTCAGTCACTCTTGAACTATTGTTTTGAGTGAGTTGAAAACAAACATATTTTATATTCCTAGATACAGAAATTTATGGCTCCCTCTTACATAGATTTTTCTCAAAGGTTTACAATACATTGTTAGAATAAGTTGTCACTGACCAAAACAATGAACTATACCATACATATATGTGTATATGTGTGTGTGTGTGTGTGTATGTATGTAACAAGATGCCATACTTCGAGTAAATATATATGTATATATACAGATATATATAGATATATAGATATGCCATATATATATATATATATATATATATATATATAATTTAATGTATATATAAGACATTTTCATTTTCACATGTGCGTTGTTGTATTGGGTATTGGGTATTGTGTGCATGTGAATGGCACAAGTGTACCCAGTCTCCAAAACTCAACCATTTCCTATTAGGCAGCAAGAAAGTATTTTTGAATAACTACAATAATAAGGTACCCTATTATTTGGAATGCATCATTTGGGAATGCTGCCTGTGGTAATTTTGAATTCAATCATGCCCATAATGAGTTTATACTCTGAAGCTAGAAGTTATAAAGCATATTGTTAGAACAATGGATGGCTACTCATGGCTGATTTTTATAAAGAAGTTCAAGAAGGAGATGAGCTTAGAGAAAAAGAAAACAAAGAAGGCTGATATTCCAGCAGGATGAGATGGAGAACAGGGCTCAGAAACTTGGGGAAACTTGCCTTCATTTTGTGTTGGGGTCTCTCACCTCCACTAACTACTCTCCCTCTAAACATTATATTGTGCCCCTTACAGGCGCACAAGATTGCCACTGAGAAGACCTCCCCAGATCTCCCAAAATGCAGCATCGTCAGACGGCCCTACATTGTCGTCATCACCACCCACTGTCGCCGCCCACTGTCGCTCAGACCAACCACTAAGGTCGTCACCGCCCAAATCCGCCTTCCGGACACATCCGAGCTCATGATCGGACAGCGCGCCAGAGCGAGACAGGAGACAGAGTGTCTCCAGGGGACACAGGGAGGGCTTAGAATCCTTCCTTGTCCGATTAATAAAATTATGCTCTGATCAGCGCAAACCGCCAGGGCATTCATTTTCCTTGCAGCCCATTCTCTTTTAGGATGTTTACCTCTTCAGTATGAACCCAGTCCAAAGTGTTTTCTGCACACGCAGATACACACAATTTTGTTTGTTTGTTTGTTTTTCTTAACTTTCATTTCAATCGTATTGCACAGAAGTAATTATATGTGTATGTTAAACAACAACATCAAATGCAAATTGATACCGAACTTCCTACTGAACAGTAGATTAGCGCAACTCAATACTCAGAAGCACAGTTTATTCACAGATTTAAGTTAAATTTCTAGCAAAGATTCACTATTAAGTAAATTTATTAATTTAGAAAAACATTTGAGAGGTTAAAATATAATTATCGAAGAACTAACAAATATTTTTAAAAAATTTTTACTAATTGTAAAATCTATAAAAAATAGATCCATCAACTTCTTGCATGCTGAGAATGCATACTTCTCTTCACATGAGTAAACTCAAATAATATTCACTAGTGAGTTATCATACTCACACAAATGCCACAAACATGTAGGATATTAATTTGAATATTAATTAGAAACAAATATCCATGACAATTCTTCAGCTCTGGGTCTCATGTTCAAAGCAAGCCTTATTAACAAAATCACCATCACTAACCTGTGCTCTGTCATACTCCTTCTCAGTACTTCAAAATGCAATGTCAGCGATGAACTCTCAATTGAAAAAGATTTAAATTGGAATCTGTTTTCCAGGCTTTGTAGAGGAAACATCCACACAAATGCTAAAGAATTCTGATTATCTTTTTTCTACCTGGAAATGGGATATATGGGATAGAAAAGTATTTTAGCATTTTAAAGAAGAAAATGAAAAGGATAATTCAGACCTTTTCTGATCTTCAAATATTAATAAAAAGTCACATTAAACAAAGTGAATTAAAATAAAATTAAAATTTAATGTATGAGTGTTTGATTTAGGGAGTAATTTCAAAGTACACACACACACACACACACACACAAAGTAATCAGGGGGTGAATTCATGTTTCAGTGTTAAGGAGAACTCACAAGTTTTTTGGGAAAACAAAGTTCACTTCCTTGCATCCATATCAGGTGTCCTACAATACTGTGTAGCTTAAGTTCTAAAAGTTTCAACACCTTCAATCTTCTGGTGTCATTAGTAAATGACAACTATGCATCTCTCTCTCTCTCTCTCTCTCTCTCTCTCTCTCTCTCTCTCTCTCTCTCACACACACACACACACACACACACAAACACACAGTATATCCATTTCATTTGCACACAATATCTATGTATCTCTATATGTACATATATGGGTGTATTTGTGATATATATCCGATTTTAATAGATGAGCAAAATCATTCAATAATTCATATAGAAAAAAGAAAAACAGTAATATAGTTGAGGTAAAAATCTCAAATTATTTCAAATATGTGTTAAAATTAAAAAAAAATATATCAAGGCTAAATGCATAATTCCTTTGAGTAAAAATAGCGACTGTACTATGCAAAATACCCTTAAACATGGAGGTTATAACAATTAGCATGGGAAAATAGGATCTATTTTGTTTACTTTTTTGAATTTTATTGGTTATTTTAATTATTTATAGTTCAAATGCTATCCCCCTTCCAAGATTCCCCACCACAAAGCCCCTATATTCTCCTCCTTCCCTTTGCTTCTATGAGGGTGCTCACCCACCCACCCACAAATTTCTGCCTCAGCGCCCTAGCATTTCCCAAACTCAGTTCATCGAACCTCCATAGGACAAAGTGGTTCCCCTCCCATTGATGCCAGATAAGACAATCCTCTGCTACATATCCAGGTGGAGCCATATATCTCCCCATGTATACTCGTTGGTTGGTGGTTTAGTCCATGGGAGCTTTGGGGGGATGGTCTTGTTGGTTGATATTTTTGTTTTTCCTATGTGCTTGCAAATACCTTTAGCTCCTTCAGTACTTCCCCTAACTTCTCCATTGGAGTGCCCACACTCAGTCCGATGTTTGGCTGTGAGCATCCTCATCTGTATTGGTCAAGTTTTGGCAGAGACTCTCAGGGGAAAACTATATGAGGCTCATGTCAGCCAGTGTTTCATGGAATCAGTAATAATGTCTGGGTTTGGTGTCTAAAGACGGGATGAAGCCCTAAGTGGGGCAGTCTCTTGATGGCCTTTCCTTCAGTTTCTTCTCCACTCTGTCCTTGCAGACAGGAGGAATTCTGGAACAATATTATTTCTGAGGTGGTTGAGCGTCTCCATCCCTCCACAAGGATATGGTCTCTACAGGTTCTAAATCCCCTTTGTTGGGGAATTATGCCAATGTCCTCCTTGTTTGGTCCTGGGAAACTTTTAGGGCCATGGCATCTTGGATTTTCTAGTGGCTAACCCCCAGTCCTCCTTCCCACACCGCTATGGACTTCCTTTCAAATTCCTGACCCTCTGTATTTCTCCTTCATCTACTCCCATATCTGAACCAGTTCCCTTTTACCCACCCCCCCTATCTTTTTCCCAGATCCCTTGCCCCTCTACTTCCCAAGATTATGTTCTTCCCTCTTTTGAATAGGACTGTAGCAACCACATTTTGGTGTGTTCTTCTTTCTTCTTGGGTTTCATATATTCTGAGAGTTATATCGTGGGTATTCTGAGCACTGTTGACTAATATCCACTTATCAATCAGTACATACCATGTGGGTTCTTTTGTGATGGGGTTAAATCACTCAGGATGTTATTTTCAAATTTCATCCATTTGCCTGTAAATTTCATGAAGTCATTGTTTTTTAATAGCAGAGTAGTACTCCATTGTATAAATGTACTATATTTTCTGTATCCATTCCTCTCTTGTGGAGCATCAGGTTTGTTTCCAACATCTAGCAATTATAAATAAGACTGCTAGGAACATAGTGGAGAATGTGTCCTTGTAATTTGTTGGAGCATCTTTTGGGTATATGGCCAAGAGGAAAAGTCAGACTGATATACAGAGTGATTGTACCAGCTTGCAACCCTACCAGCAATGGAGGAGTTGTCCTCTTTCTCCATATCCTTGCCAGCAAGCATCTGCTGTCACCTGAGATTTTGATCTAAGCCATTCTGTCTGGTGTGAGGTGGAATCTCAAGGTCGTTTTGATTTGCATTTTCCCGAAGACTAAGGATGTTGAACATTTCTTTAAGTGCTTCTCAGCCATTTGAGATTTCTAAGTTGAGACTTCTCTGCTTAGCTCTGTATCCCATTTTTGATATAGTTATTTGATTTTCTACCTTCTTGAGTTCTTTGTAAATTTTAGATACTAGCCTTCTATTGGATGAAGGGTTGGAAAAGATCTTCTCCCAATCTGAGGTTTGCCATTTTGTCTTATTAACAATGTTCTTTGCCTTACAGAATAGTTTCAATTTTATGAGGTCCCATTTGTCAATTGCTGATCTTAGGCCATGAGACATTGGTGTTCTTTTCAGGAAATTTTCACCTGTGCCAATGTATTCAAGATTCTTTGCAACTTTCTTTCTTTTTTTTTCTGTTGACAACATTTATTATTATTATTATTATTATTATTATTATTATTATTATTATTATTATTATTATTTTCTTTATTTACATTTCAAATGCTATCCCAAAAGTTCCCTATACCACCCGCCCCTGCTCCCCTACCCACCCACTCCCACTACTTGGCCCAGGCCTTCCCTTGTGCTGGGTCCTAGAAAGTTTGCAAGACCAAGGGGCCTCTCTTCCCAGTGATGGCTGATTAGGCCATCTTCTGCTACATATGCAGCTAGAGACACAAGCTCAGGGGGTACTGGTTACTTCATATTGTTGTTCTACCTACAGGGTTGTAGCCCCCTTCAGCTCCTTGGGTACTTTCTCTAGCTCCTCCATTGGGGACCCTGTGTTCCATCCAATCAATAGCTGGCTGTGAGCATCCACTTTGGTTTTTGCCAGGCACTGGCATAGCCTCACAAGAGGCCGCAATATCAGGGTCCCTTCAGCAGAATCTTGCTGGCATGAGCATTAGTATCTAGGTTTGGTGGCTGATGATGGAATGGATTCCCGGATGGGGTAGTCTTTGGACAGTCCATCCTTTCATCTTAGCTCTAAATTTTGTCTCTGTACCTATATCCTTTCATGAGTATTTTGTTCCTTATTCTAAGGAGGAATGAAGTATCCACACAATGGTCATTCTTCTTGGTTTTCTTCTGTTTTGCATAATGTATCTTGGGTATTCTAAGTTTCTGGGCTAATATCCGCTTATCAGTGAGTGCATATCTAGTGACTTCTTTTGTGATTAGGTTACCTCACTAAGGATGATATCCTCCAGATACATCCATTTGCCCAAGAATTTCATAAGTTCATTGTTTTTAATAGCTGAGTAGTGCTCCAGTGTGTAAACTTTCTATTCAACTAGATTTATTGTTTCTGGTTAATGTAGAGGACCTTGATCCACTTGGACTTGAGCTTTTTAGAAGGAGATAAAAGTGGATCAATTTGCATTCTTCTACTTGCTGACCTCCAGTTGAATCAACACTGTATTTTGAAAATTCTGACTCTTTTTCCACTGAATGTTTTTTGTCTACTTTGTCAAAGATAAAGTAACCATAGGTGTGTGGATTCATTTCTGGGTCTTCACTTCTATTCCATTGATCTATCTGACTGCCTCTGTACCAGTACCATTCAGTTTTTATCACTATTGCTCTGCAATATACCTTGAGGTAGGGATGGTGATTCCCCCAGAAGTTCTTTCATTGTTGAGAATTATTTTGTTTTTGCTTTTTTTCCTATCCTGGAAATTTTTGATAATCCAGATAAGTTGGAGTATTATTCTTTCCATCGCTGTGAAGAACTTAATTGGAAGTTTGATGGGGATTTCACTGAATCTAGATTGCTTTGGTAAGATGACTATTTTTACTATGTTATTCCTATCATTCGATGAGCATGGGAGAGTTTTCCATCTTCTGAGGTCATTGATTTCTTTCTTTAGAGTCTTGAAGTTCTTGTTATATGGACAGATTTTTCCCTTGTTTGGTTAGAGACACACCAAGATACTTTATATTATTTGTGGGTGATGTTTTCCTAATTTTCTTCTCATTCCATTTGTCCTTTGAGTAGAGTAAAGCTTCTGACCTGTGCGTGTTAACTTTGCTGAAGTTGTTTGTCAGCTGTAGGAGTTCTCTAGTGTAATTTTCTAGGGCTACTATGTATACTTTCATATCATCCTCAAATACTGATATATTTACTTCCTTCTTTCTAATTTGTATACATTTGGTCTCTTTTTCTTTCCTAATTACTCTGACTAGATCGTTACATAGCATATTGAGTATATAGGAGGAGATTAGGCAGCCTTGTCTTGTCCCTGGTTTTAGTGGGATTGCTTCAAATTTCTCTCCATTTAGTTTGATGTTGGCTATTGGTTGCTATATAATTTTCTTTTTTTCTTTCCTTCCTTCCTTCCTTCCTTCCTTCCTTCCTTCCTTCCTTCCTTCCTTCCTTCCTTTCTTTCTTTCTTTNCTTCCTTCCTTCCTTCCTTCCTTCCTTCCTTTCTTTCTTTCTTTCTTTCTTTCTTTCTTTCTTTCTTTCTTTCTTTCTTTCTTTCTTTCTTTTTCTCTTTCTTTCCTTAGGGGTTATAGGACTGTTTAGGTGGTTTATCTGATCCTAATCTAACTTTGGTGTCTGGTATCTATCTAGAAAATTATTCATTTCATCTAGATTTTTTAGGTTTTTTGCACATAGGCTTTTGTAGTAGGATCTGATAATTTTTATATTTTCTTCAATTTCTGTTGTAATGTTTCTCTTTTCATTTCTGATTTTGTTAATTTGGATAGTGTCTCTGTGCCCTCTGGTTAGTTTTGCTAACGTTTTATTTATCTTGTTGATTTTCACAAAGAAGCAACTCCTGGTTTATTGACTCTTTCTATGCTTCTCTTTATTTCTACTTCGTTAATTTCTGCCATGAGGTTTGTTCTAGAGATTTCAAATGTGCTATTAAGCTGCTAATGTATGCTCTCTCCAATTTCTTTATGGAGGAACTCAGAGCTATTAGTTTTCTTCTTAGCGCTGATTTCATTGTGTCCCAAAAATTTGGATATGTTGTGCCTTCACTTTCATTAAATTCAAAATGTCTTTAATTTCTTTCCTTACTTCTTCCCTGACCAAGTTATCATTGAGTAGAGAGTTGTTCACCTTCAATTTGTATGTGGGCATCTGAGTTTTTGCTTGCTTGCTTATTTGTTTGTTTGTTTGTTTGTTTGTTTTTAAGACCAGCCTTAGTCAGTGGTGATCTGATAGGATGCATGGGATTATTTCAATTTTCTTGTTATCAGTTGAGGCTTGTTCTGTGTCCAACTATATGGTCGATTTTTGAGAAGGTACCATGAGGTACTAAGAAGAAGGTATATTCTTTTGTCTTAGGGTCAAAAGTTCTGTAGATAGTGGTTAAATCCACTCGGTTCATAACTTAGGTTACTTTCACTGTATCTCTGTTCACTTTCTGTTTCGATGATCTGTCAGATGGTGAGAGTGGGGTGTTGAAGTCCCCCAATATCATTGTATGTGTTTCAATGTGAGCTTCAGTAATGTTTATTTTACAAATGTGGGTACCCTTTCATTTGGGACATAGATGCTCAGAATTGTGAGTTCCTCTTGGTGGATTTTTCCTTTGATGAATATGTAGCGTCCTTCCCCATCTTTTGGCAACTTTTGGTTGAAAGTTGATTTTATTGGAGACTGGAATTGGTACTCCAGCTTGTTTCTTGGGACCATTTGCTTGGAAAAATTTCCAGCCTTTTACTTTGAGGTAGTGTCTGTATTTGTCACTGACGTGTGTTTCCTATATGCAGCAAAATTCTGAGTGTTGAATAAGTATCCAGCCTCTTAGTCTATGTCTTTGGGGAGGGGTAATTGAGTTCATTGACCTTGAGAGATATTAAGAAATAATGATTGTTGCTTTCTTTTATTTTGTTTTTAGAGCTGGAATTATGTTTGTGTGGTTCTCTTCTTTTGGGTTTGTTGTGAGAAGACTAGTTTCTTGCTTTTTCTTGGGTGTAGTTTCCCTCCTTGTGTTGAAGCTTTCCTTTTATTAGCCTCTCTAGGGCTTGATTTGTGGAAAGATATTGTTTAAATTTGGTTTTGTCATGGAATTTATTGGTTTTTCCCTCCAGAGTGATTGAGAGTTTTGCTGGGTATAGTAGCTTGGGCTGGCATTTTTGTTTTCTTAAGGTCTGTATGACATTTGTCCAAGATCTTCTGGCTTTCAGTGTCTCTGTTGAGAAGTCTGGTGTAATTCTGATAGGTCTCCCTGCTTGTTACTTGACCTTTATTCTCTTACAGCTTTTAATATTCTTCCTCTGTTCTGTGAATTTGAAGTTTTGCTTTTTATGTAACAGGGAGAATTTCTTTTCTGATCCAACCTGTTTGGTGTTCTGTAGGCTTCTTGTATGTTTATGAGCATCTCCTTATTTAGGTTAGAAAATTTTTCTTCTTTAATTTTGTTGAAGGTATTTATTTGTCCTTTGAGTTGGGACTCTTCATTCCCTTCTAAGCCTATTATTCTTAGGTTTGTTCTTTTCATTGTGTTCTGGATTTCTTGAATATTTTGAGCTAGGAGCTTTTGATTTTTGTATTTTCTTTGATTGTTGTTCCAATGTCTTCTATAATATCATCTGTGCTTGAGATTCTCCTTTACCTTGTATGGTTGCATTTGTGAATCCTGATCTCTTTTCTAGGTTTTCCATCTCCAGGGTTTTCTCCCTTTGTTTTTACTTTAATGTTTCTTTTTCCAATTTTAGGTCCTGGACAGGTTTGCTCAATTTCTTTAACTGATTGTGTTTTTCTGTATTTCTTTTAGGAATTTATGTGTTTTTTTTTATACTTTTCTATTTGTTTATCTGTGTTTCTCTTGTATTTCTTTAAGGGAGTAATTTATGTCTGTCTTAGAGTCTTCTATCATCTTTATGAGATAGGATTTTAGATCTGAATTTTGATTTTCAGGTATGTTGAGGAATTCAGGGCTTGGTGTTATGGGGAAACTGGGTTCTGATGTTGACAAGTAGCATTGGTTTCTGTTGCTTATAATCTTGTGCTTGCATCTTGGATCTTGTTACCTCTAGTGTTAATTGTCCTTGCTGTCCCAGACTGGAACCTGTCACTCCTCTGATCCTGGTTGTGTCAGAACTCTTGTGAGTCCAGATGTCTCTACAATCCTATGATTCTGTGACACTGAGATCCTGAAATCATGAGTTCCTGGGTATGTTCACATACACGTGCCTTGCAGTTATTCAATTTTTCAAACTAATTGGAGCAGAATTTGCTTATAAAATAATATTTCTTGTAGATTTCAATGTAGAATTGAAGAAAATATGGATATAACCTGAGAGCTAGATATGGATCAGTAGTAGTTCTTTGCTCCACAATCATGAGAGAAAAAGCAGGGTCTCTTCAAACAGCTTCTAATTCCAGCTGCAAAAATATAGTGTCTTTAATTCTTATTTTGGATTTCACTGAAATATGCATCTGCAATCACATTTCTGTAAATACTCACAAAGATATATACACATACAAAACAAATAAGAGAAATATTTACATATTACACATATTATGATATATACACATATAAATATAAAATACCAATGTGATATACCCCTCATGCCATATGTACATACAAACACACACATACACACACAGAGAGATAGATAGATAGAGAGAGAGAGAGAGAGAGAGAGAGAGAGAGAGAGAGATGAGAGAATATAACCATATAAGTATTTTCCTAAATATCAGTTTTAATTTTTGTCCATAAAAATTACTAAATTACTTTCGTGCATACTTGAACCTGGAAATCACTTCTAGGTTTCAATAGAGTTGATTGAAATCAATATAACTACAAAATATTTTATAAATATGGCATGTTGAGTCTTACACAGCTATTTTATAAGAGAGAACAAAGTGACATATCAATAAAGAATAAGAAAATGTAAATAAATCATATTTCCACTAAAGTGCATACAGAATAAAACTACAGCAATAATGAGGAAGTAAAGAAGAGCTTATAGGCTATGCAGTTGGCATATACCTATAACTTTAAATTCTTGGAAGTTTATGAAAGATAACTATAATTTAAAACTGCAATAATGTGACCATAATTAACTATGGAAGCAAGAACTTCATCCACCAAAAAATATTAAGTAAGACAATAAGATGTTTAGTTCCTACAATCACATCAACATATCACCTGATGTTTCATTTAATGAAAATGAAAATCAAATTGGAATCAGAAAGTGTATTGTGAGTGTTTGTGAATCAGGGTTACCCCCGTTTGACTCAACTTGATGTATGGGATTAGACATACAGGAAAGATATTAAAGAAAATCACAATGAGTATGGCAATATAAGCAGATGGTTGGGTTATATAATTTTATCAATTATTTCTCTGCTGTTTAGCAGTATTATTGTGCTGCATATTATTAAATGACTATATACATATATTATGATAAAATATTTTTACTGTATCTGTGTAAGTAGCAGCACTGATACAATATAGACCTTAGTGAAATCAGAAAGTAGTTTGCAAAATTATATTTACAGGCATTGAATGATGTGCATAATCTTTGCATTAGATCTGTTCATTTTTAACAACAAATTGATAGTAATGATAATGATTATTGTCAATAATAAAAATAGTCTCATAGGCTAAAGACATGTCTAAGTAGTTAAAATCTTTTGTTGGATAACTATGAGCACCAGAGTTCTAAATCAAGCACCTATACAAGTACTATGTTCCTATACACTGTTACAGCAGCTCTGGTGAGTCACAGATGTTTACTTCTAGTAAATTGTGCATAGGCATATAAACCTGCACATATATGTACCCATAGACTTGCACAAATAGAAACACATTAATAAAATAAATCAAAAGCAATCTCATTGCCATTTTATATGCAAATTGGAAGGAAAATGCAAAGTGCAATGTAAGAAGTATAGGATAGAAATAATTTCTGCTGACTGGATTAATAAATTATTTATTGTTACTATACAATTAAATGAAGAACTTATAATGAGCAATAAGTTAGGAAAAAATAGATGAATATCACTGAATGTGGGAGTTATCTGTTTACTTTTTCTGATTTAAGTGATTATGACTGGATTAATGAGCCAGGCACTGATGGTATAATTTACTAGCTGGTATTAGCATTTGAATTTATCAAGATAGAGATAAGAACTTAATAGAGTTAATAGAGTTATACGTATATGTAATATATGTGTGCTATGTATATATAATTTCCTATTTTCAGTAAGTTAATGGCAGAATATATGTTCATTTATGCATGAACTTATAACTTGATCTTCTGTATATCAAAGAGTAATTGGATCCATTTTCCTATATAAAATTGAACATGAAATTCTGGGATCAATTTCTATATTTTAAGAGTGAATATATATGTCTCTGCATGTATATGTGTGTGTGTGTGTGTGTGTGTGTATGTGTGTGTGTATGTGTGTACATGTGTGTATGTTTGGAGGTATAAGAACAATGTGTGAGAGTTAGTTATCTTTTTCTGGCACATGATTCCCAGTAATGGAACTGGGATCATAAGGCTTAGCATGAGATATCCTTTTCCAGTAAAGTTATCTCTCTGACCTTTTTTGGGGGGTGTGGGGGGATAATTGGTAGATGTGAAGTATAAAGTAAGAATTTTATTTTGTTCCATTTCAACTAATTTTTTGTAATATTATAAGTTAGTTTTAGATTGAAATAAAAATTCCAAATATAGGATTACAAGTTAATTTTAGAATGTAGAAGTGGTCTAGCTCTCAATTTGAAGCCATAATGTCCATTGCACACAGCAAAGGATGATTAAAAACTAAAAAGTCCAATTTTCATGGATTTACATAGGTCAAATTGATCAAATAAATAGAGACAAAATATAACTTAATTTTTTTCTGGTAAAAAATGAAGTTTACCAAACTTAAGACACTCAAAATTATGAATATCCCATTACATGTTTTAAATGTGTAGATTTTACTGATTAACATCCTCATAGCCTCAAATACTTAAGACAACTTTCTCTTAAAACAACCTCCAAATCAAATGATGTCAGTTATATTACTTTAAATTATAGGTATGGAAGTACAAGGAAATTATGCAGTCTGTGGATGGCATTTTTAATCTAGCACATGAGGAAGAATATAAAACTACCCACCTACACCTCCTCTTCTATTCACCAATGAAATAGCTACCTCTTTTTACAGGTAACATAACCCACCAATTACTCTTGACAAATCCTTTATTCTGAACACTTGAACACCTGTGCTAAGACATTCAGTAACAAGTCATTACTCAAAGGTTATGATTTTTAAAAATCTAAATAAGTACACCTTTCTGTTAAGAGGTTTTTTTTTTTTTTTTAATTGTAGGGCTTCTTTATCCCTTAAAGTTTTAAATACTTCTCTGCCAATCTACCCTGTTTCCCCTGAATAATTGCTAGTTCACTGCTAACAGTATAACCATTTTCCAATGAATGCATCAACATTAAAAATGGCACTAAAGACTGAGTACCGAATCTTACTAAATTTGTTTTTGCATTCAAAGCTGATGGAAACATTTATTGTTTTCCATATATTTTGCTAAGCAATCATTCTAGCATAAAACTTTCTCTTATAGACACAACTTTAAAACTATCAATTATTAGTAGAGTATTGTAAAGTAACATTTATAATAATAAAAGTCAAGTTATGAGTAAATTTATGAAACAATTAAACATGTAGTAGTGTTTTAAGTATCACTGTTTTGCCTTATCAGGTATTGACTTTGCCGTTTACATTGCCTTATCAGGTATTGACTTTGCTGTTTACCTTTTTGATGTTAACGAAGATGGAGAAGAATATGCTAGTGATACTAAATTGTATGATATAAACCAAAGGAACATGAAAATATAGAATATGGTTAGTGTAATGCTTTAAGTAAATGGTTTACTCTCCTGTCCTTTACAAAACAGTAGTAGAGCATGGTGACTATTTAGTTTGTAGGAGGTAGAGGTGACTGGCAGCTATTATTCTGCTAATGGTCAATACATGCCCATTCCATGCTTATCTGCAGTTCTCTACCCTCATCAGAGAAATGTATTTTTGAAGTAGATATGGATGGTGACTTAAAACTGGTCAAATCACAGAGAACAGGAGACTGTGGGGTTCTAAGATCTAAATGAGATACCTTTATCACACTCCATGTCCAAGGCTAAGAGATCATTGCAGAAGAGAGAGCAGAAAGATTATGACAACTAGAAAAGGTAGAGGATTGCTTCTCAATGGTGTTTTCTGAATAACAAGTTTGTAATAAGACCAAGCCAGCCAAGAGTCCAACAAGATAGCTGTGTCTCATGTGTTCTATCACCTACTTGAGAAATTTTTGTCAATTGGTGGTTCCAGTGAATGGCCCTATCTTCCTATACACACTAACAACACTTATTGGGGTTAATAGGGGATGAACCCATAGAGTACATGCAGGTGCAACGTGAAGTTGTGGTGTGGATATTGGAGGGATTTGAGGTGAGGTATGAGGGAAGGTTAAATCAAAAACACATCAAATGTATACATAAAAGTCTCAAACAACAAGCTTTAAAAAAGTTTACAGTTCTTGATGATATATTTAGAATGTAGAAAACAGTTCTTACATATTTCTGCATATTGAAAATCATGTATGGTGATAAACACACATATACACAAGCACTTTATACAAAACGCGCTCAATTTCTAAATATGCATTCTGATTATGGCCCCCAACTCTTATTCTGGCCTCTGAGGATTTAAGCAAGTATGTTTCCTCTGAACTAAGTCTTTTCCTTGTTTTGCATTGTTTCAAGCATAAAATGTTCACTAAAAGGAAACATTAAAGAATTTTAAAGAACTATGGATATCTGATATTCTCTCAAAACAACTCATTAAGAAGAGTTTTCTGGTCACTTTCTCATCATCACTCACCTTGAGGGACTGATTGAGGTTTGACCCCAGCTAGTCTGAAAATAAACCTCTTGCTTTTGCATCGATCTGCTTCTAGGTGTCTCACTCGGAGATGTCTCAATGTAAGTACCACAAACTGATTGAGAGTCGGGGTCTTACATTTGGAGGTTCATCCCTAGATTTGAGGAGACCCCGAGGGATACTAACTAGGATGATCAGAGGGGAAAAGACAGAGCTCAGAAAAACAGAAAAGAAAAGAAAAGAAAAGAATAAAGAAAAAAAAAGGTGTTTGTCTCTGTCTTCTGCTTTCACTTTTGTCTTGAGAGCACAATGTCAGCTGGAAATCTCTGGTCTGGCACAGTGAAATGTGGCTGGCAGATATACCTTAATCCTGTGATTGTGGGGAGTCTGGAGGACACTTCAGGGCCCCTGGAGGAAGTTGAGAGCACTCTGTTCCTTTTGGAAATGGCTAGACACAGTATTGGGGGGGAGCAGGGGTGGACTGTTTGTGTGTTTATTTTCTTTCTTTGTCCTTGTTGATTATCTCATTCTGTGTTCTCGAACTTGGAATGACATTTTTGGACACAGGACAGACTGAATCTACCCAGTTAAACATCATAGTTAACCACTGGAGGGAAGTTAGAGAAAGAGGAGAAAACTTGTCACTAGTAGTAAAAAAGGGCAAGTCAGTCACTCTTTGCTCTTCCAAAAGGCCCAACTTCTGAGTAGGGTGGCCACCCATAGCAATTTTTGACTTATAGGTGGTCAAACACAAGAGGAAAGAGTTTTTGAGCCAGGGTTCCTCAGGAACCCAGAATAAGTGCCCTATATGATTACCTGGAAGAATCTAGAGGAGGACCCTACCCTCTGTTGGGTTGAGACTTACTCTCCAAGATAGGAACCTAGATACATTTCCTGCCTGATGGGTTGCAACTAACTGGCCCAAAAGGAGAGCCCATGGGTGAAGAAAAGACCTCTCCAACTGACCTCTGCTGAGAGCTGAGGCTACGTGGTTTATAGGTAGGGAGCAGTTTTCTCCATGAAAGTCAGAGGCAAGTGGGTGCTGCCATGGTGGACAGCACAAATGTCATCTGGGCCGAAACTCTACCCTCTACTCTGCAGAAAGTGGAGCTAATTGCCCTAACCAAACCCTTAGAACTTGGAGTCAGCCTGAAAATTAACATCTACAAAGATAGCAGGTATGCCTTTGCCATAGCCTGAATCCATGGGTCTATATACCAAGAGAGACTGCTCACATCAGAGGGAAAAGAAATTAAAAGCAAGCAAGAAGTCTTGGATCTCTTAGATGTCCTGATGAAGCTGACAACTGTGAGCATTATTCATTGCCCAGGACAACAGAAGGGAAGAGACTCAGTGCCCCTAGGCAATAACCAGGACAGATCAAGTGGCTACAGAAGTGGCCATGCAGGAGCCTATCTCTGTTATGGGCCTGCAAGAGACACACACTGGGAAATCAGACTGAGCTAAAAGATAACCTCACTTGAAAAATACAGAAGAAGAAAGGACTCAGATTGCTAGCCACCCTACCAATTACTACCTAGGGAAGAAAGGCAGTGGCATACACAACAAGGAAAAATTATACATCCCAGAAAACTATCTGAGGACTTACTTGACCAAATGCATAGATGGACTCATTTAGGGGCTAAGAAGCTCATCCAAGCAGTCAAGGGGTCTAAAGTACATGTAATAGACCTTAGGTTTTTAGCCAGAGAGACAGTAGAACAATGTAAGTTATGTTAGCAAGTAAATGCTTATTTACCCAAGAGCAAACAAGGCAAGAGTCCTAGAGGAAAGTGGCCTGGGGTTTATTGGGTGGCTGATTTTACATAAGTTAAGCCAGGAAAATATGGTTGCAAAAACTTCTAGAGTTTGTGGATACTTTCTCTGAATGGGTTGTTTTCCCTGCCAAGCAGGAAAAAGCTACCAACAGCTACAGTGGTAGCTGAGAAAATATTAGAGGAAAATTTCCCAAGGTTTAGAGTGTCCAAGGTAATTGGATTGGACAATGGTTCTTGTTTTGTCTCTAAGGTAAGGGATTGGCAGAGATGTTGGTGACTAATTGGAAGCTCCATTGTGCATACCAACCCCAGTGATCTGGGCAGGTAGAGAAAATAAGCAGAATCCTAAAAATGACCTTAACTAAATTGTCCTTGGAGACTGGCACTGATGGTGACCCCTTTTGAGAAGTTGTATGGGATGCCCACTCCTTTGTCAACTTCTCCCCACCCCCAGAGTGACTTTTCAGGCTGACAATGATCTTATACCTCAGTTGTAAGCTTTCCAGATCAGCCACCAGGAATTGTGGCCTAAACTTACTTGTATAATGCAGGTACACCAGAGATTTCACAGGAGTGCCAAGCTAAAGATTGGGTATATGTTGAGACATCATGCTGAAAACTTGCAGGCAAAGTGGAAAGGGCCATTCCTGGTGTAGTTGATCACCCAGACCTCCATTAAAGTGGATGGAGTAATTGCCTGGATTCATGTAACTCATGTCAGACCAGCACCAGTGCCTGACACCAACTGGATAGTGGCAAGACACCCCAGCAAGCTCCTCAAGAACGAGCTCAAGATCACCTGCCCTTCTGTGAGGCCAGAGAAACCATGAGATGGCTATGGTGTATCTTCCTTCCAGTACTTAGTCTCAGCACCCCCACAATCCTTCCAAAGTCATTTGGTAAGTACTCTCAGCCACTAGGGATTTTACTACTACAGAGAAAAACCTTCGTTATACCTGGTGGCTGAACCTTGTCTTTGATCTCTGTAAGTTAGCGGTGGACCTTGACTTGTGGGGTATTCCCTACCCTATAGACACAGGGGGAGTGATTCCCCAAATGCTGGGCCTGAGGGACTTGAAAAACTAAGCTGTGTCCCAGAAGAGGCCTTGGAGGATGCAGCCACTTGAAGTTGAGAAGTGCCCTTTGTGAAACTCCAATCTATGTGTGCCCTGAGATGGGAGATGTCATCCCATGAGTGTTGGTGGATCAACTACTTCTGTGCTACCTGGGGTTGTGAAACATTGGGAAACACATACTGAAGACTATTCTGAGGGTAGTTAAAGATTCAATGGCTTATCTTAGAGAAGGGCTAGCCAAGCAGAAGAGAGAAAGGGAACAGAGTCAGCACTGATTTGAGTCTTGGTTTAACTCCTCCCCTTGGTTAACCACCTTCATATCCACCTTGTTAGGAACCTTAATTGTTCTCCTGCTATTTTTGACCTTTGGACCCTGCATATTGAAGGAGCTTAAAGCCTTAATAAAAGAGAGATTAGGAGCAGTGCATCTAATGGTTTTACACCAACAATATGAAGGCCCAAGGACAGGAGCTGAAGAATATGAGTTAGTTACCCAAGACCCCTGTGTGTAGCTCCAGGAGTGGAGCTTGTACAAGAAAAAAGGGGGAATGAGGAACCCTAATGGTTTTTTTCCAGTCCCTCACTCTAGTTACAGCTTCCCCCCTCCAGCCTGGGGTCAAGGCTAGGCCAAGTTCCATTCTCCACCCATAGGGACATTCTTGAGTAAAAATTCTCAGAATGTACTTATGAATAGCTATCTGACCCTCTGGAAAGTCCCAGGTAGAGTTCAAATGGGTGTCATGCTTGCTAACCAATAGACTTAATGGCCAAAAAGCTTATCCAATAAGTTTGAACTGTAATCTTGCTGATGTAACCTGTGCCCCTAAAAGATATAAAAACTGCTTGCCATTTGGGGTCTCTCATCACTCACTTTTGAGGGATTGATTAAAAGAATAAACCTCTTGCTTTTGCATTAAAAAGAAAGAACAGTTTTATAATACACTGAAAACATATACATTCATATGTATGGTATATGCGGTATATAATATGTAACTATTGGATCCTTAAATAGAAATTATTGATAAAATTAATGAAAATTACAAAATCTTGATGCTGTATTTTATAATATGCTATATGCAAATATAAATTAAGATTTTGTAGTTATAAAAAAAGAAGTTCAGTGTCCATCCTATAATCAGCCACCAAATGCAGACACTATTGAATATGCCAGCAAGATTTGGCTGAAAGGACACTGATATAGCTGTCTCTTGTGAGGCTATGCCAGTGCCTGGCAAATACAGAAGTGGGTGCCCACAGTAATCTATTGGATGGAACACAGGATCCTCAATGGAGGAGCTAGAGAAATTACCCAAGAAGCAGAAGGGATCTGCAACTCTGTAGGTGAAACAACAATGTGAACTAACCAGTACCCCCAAAGTTTGTGTCTCTAGCTACATATATAGCAGAAGATGGCCTAGTCAGCCTTCAATGGGAAGAGAGACCCCTTGGTCTTACAAACTTTATATGCCCCATAAAGGGGACCACCAGGGTCAAGAAGTTGGAGTGATTAGGTAGGGGAGCAGGGAAAGGGGAGGGTATAGGCGGCTTTCAGGATAGCATTTGAAATGTAAATGAAGAAAATATCTAATAAAATAATTTAAGAAAAAGAAAAGAAAATGCAAAAAAAGAGAGAAGCTCTATTGATGATTTGTGAAGATCATTTCACAAGAGATTTTCTAGAATTCATTCTCCCACACTTAATTAAAATTATAGTAGTCGTTAATATTCTCCTGCTTATATATACCCTTTAGTATGGAGTAAGCCTTAACTAGAATGGTAAAGAGATAATAGATGGGCATAGAGATGGGAAGATGGCTCAGTGGTTTAAGTGTTTGTCACTTAATGTAGACCCAAGAATGTAGAACCATATGTTGCCTTCAAGAACCAATAAAAAAGCAGATGGAAGGTGGAAACTGGATAATTTCTAGAAGCTCATGAGCCAGCTATCCTGGAATATAAAAAAGAAAACAAGAAGGGAGCCCACCTCACATAAGGCACAAGGTGGAGGAGGAAAAGTAACACCCAAAGGTGTCTTCTGACCACCACAAATGTGCATATACTCTTTCACACATGAACTTATGCACCTCATGCACATATACACACTCATACAAATATGCATGCATGGACACACACACACACACATGCACATGAGCAGGCATACATGATATTGGGAGGGAAGAGAAACCCTGTCTCGAAAAACCAAAAAAAAAAAAAAAAACAAAAAGAAAGCAAAAAAAAGAATAAGGTGGGGGGTAGGTTTGATAAAATATGTTATGTGNTACAAATATGCATGCATGGACACACACACACACACATGCACATGAGCAGGCATACATGATATTGGGAGGGAAGAGAAACCCTGTCTCGAAAAAAAAAAAAAAAAAAAAAAAAAGAATGGTAGGGAAGAAAAGGAATGGGGTGGGGGGTAGGTTTGATAAAATATGTTATGTGTCCTAGGTCTTGCTCAAGTAATGAACATATTAAAAATAAAAAACAAGACATCATAGTGAAAAAATAAATATCATGAGAAGTAATGGAAATCTGGATCAAAGCAGCAGAAAGTTACTGTACTGGCTACTTTTGTGTCAACTTGACACAGCTGGAGTTATCACAGAGAAAGGAGCTTCAGTTGGGGAAGTGCCTCCACGAGATCCAGCTGTAAGGCATTTTCTCAATTAGTGATCAAGGGGGGAGGTCCCCTTGTTGGTGGTGCCATCTCTGGGCTGGTAGTCTTGGCTTCTATAAGAGAGCAGGCTGAGCAAGCCTGTAGAAGCAGTCAGTAAAGAACATCCTCCACGGCTTGTGCATCAGCTCCTGCTTTCTGACCTGCTTGAGTTCCAGTCCTGACTTCCTTTGGTGATAAACAGCAATGTGGAAAGTGTAAGTGGAATAAACCCTTTCCTCCCCAACTGCTTCTTGGTCATGTTTATGCAGGAATAGAATCCCTGACTAAGACAGGTACCAAATTTTACAAAAGTACTAATAGATATATAGTTGGATTTCAATTTATTCAATTGGGGAGATATATTGGTATCCTACTTCAGAATATAGAAATAATATTTATTTACCGTACACATAATTATAAATGTACCACTGATTATTTTCAATATGTGGTAGGTTGAATCCATGGACGAAGGAAGTGCAGATTAAGGTGATAGTATAATTTATTTATACTATCATATAAATTATAAATCATACACATTATTTATATTATATTTAATTATTTAGAGCTATAGGCAAGCTAGAGATAGTTTAAAGTATGTATAATGTTTTTAGGTTGTATGAAAGCAACATGCAATTTTCTTAGAGGCTTCAAGACATGTGAATTTCTTTACATATTTGTACTTGTAAGTGTAAAAATATGGTGTGTGTGTGTGTGTGTGTGTGTGTGTTTGTGTGTGTGTGTATGTGGTGTATCTCTCTGAGCAGGATATCTAATCTCTTGTTCCATTACTCCTAGTCATAATGTTTTAAGAGAAAGTTTTACACTTAATCCAAAAAGGAAGACATCCTCAAGCCTCCCTAATTCTCTTGACTCTACCTCAGTTCTGGGGCTGTTACTAGGAAAGGGGTATGCCCAGATTTTTAAATGGACACTGGGAATTCAAGGTTAGGTCTTTAGAAATCCATATCAAGCCCTCTTACACATTAAACCATTTCCCTGGCCTAACACTCATTGTCTTACTTGACTGATCTTTGAATACTTCCACAACAAAAGCCCTTAATTTCAATTTCTTTTGTCTTGCTTCTGAATTCTCCTTAGTGATGGAATTCCATTGTTTTCCTAGATGCAATAACAAATATCTCCTCAGGATATTGATTAGAATGAAATTTGTCTAGATAAATACCTCAGTGCACATGATTATTTACATAATGGCAGCAGGATTTTTTTTAATTAGTCTTCTTCAAGTTTGCTTTGCAAACACAGAGCCACACATTGTTGAGCAAATACTCAGACCATGAAATAAATGCTCTAGCCTAGAAGTTTTCCTAAAGACTGAGATTTAAATTCTTTTCCACTATTAACACAAAGTGTGGAGACAAAGAAGATATGTGCTTTGATTGTACCAGAATCACTTCTATATATGCGTAAATTTAAGTCTTTTTATTTAAATAGAAAACATAACATTAAATTTGCTTAAAAGTATATTTTATGAAATCTTTGTCTCTCTGTCTCCCTGCCCCCCTCCCTGTGTCTCTCTGTGTGTGCACATGCATGTCTCTAGGGGGTTGGGGGGTGGGGGGCTTGGACTTGCCCATTAGATGATGTTAGGATGTGTATGAAAACTCAAGGATACGACTGTATCTACCCTTCTGATACTGTTATTAACAATGTACCACCAACTTTGATCTTCTTTCCTTTCTAGGAGAAAGTGTTGAAATTTAAGATAAAATTTGAGGCCTGATTCATGTAACTTCCAAAGAAAAAGTTGTTTGTAAGCTTAGAAGCCTGAGGCAGAGAACACAGTGGAACAGGCCTGGGCAAGGTTGTTAAAACATTCCTGGGGACAAAAAGGAATGCAGGAACTTGTCTGGGCTATCTTGGCTGAGTCATCAGCCACCTAGTTTGAAGTTATATGTTAACCAAATGTTCAGCTGACCTAGATAAGTGTCCGCCCCTCAGGTCTCCTGACATCCTGACTTGCACGTACTACTCTGCTGACATGTAATCATTCTGCTGATGTTTAAATGAGCCAATTGGGTGCAACTGCGCCAATTCTCCCCAGCCCCCGACTGTTCCCCTATAAAAACCCCTAGCTTTTGGGACTTGTGGTCGATCCCTCTGGCTCCTGTGTGAGATACGTATCGGCTTGGAGCTTCATTATTAAACTACCTCATGTTTTTACATCTAGATGGTCTATTCGTGGATTTTGTGTGCCACCTTCTTGAGATTGGAGTAGGGAGGGCTCCCCAGGGAGGTCTTTCAGGGTCCCATGTATTCTATGTTGGGCTTGAACTCATAAGGTAGCCATCATTTGGAAATTATGGTTTACTTATGTAGAGTGAATGAAGTCCTGAGTTTGAGTCCCAGTTCCCTAAAAACCTTCATCTTAAGGCAAACACTTAGGTTTTGGCATGGGTTCTAGAAACTGATCTCAGTTGTTGCTTTCAGAGTACACACTACTGCTCAAACCACCCTTCCGTCTCAGAGGGAAGGTTTCTTACTTCTTGTGATGCTAGCACACTAGGAGCCAGATGCTAGGCTAATTTCCTAAGTATTAATTTAATTATTAAAGCTAATGGTTTATATTTCATAGAGATTTACCAAATAAAATGAAGTAATAATCACTTGAAGATGTGACATTCCATATAGGACTTTGTTTTAAAGTTAATTTTTTTTTTGGGGGGGGGTTGAGACAGAGACAGGGTTTCTCTGTATAGCCCTGACTGTCCTGGAACTCACTTTGTAGACCAGGCTGGCCTCAAACTCAGAAAT
>NC_034604.1:14264315-14269735 GCF_900095145.1 Mus pahari | reverse complement strand
GAGAGAGAGAGAGAGAGAGAGAGAGAGAGAGAGAGAGAGAGAGAGAGAGAGAGAGAGAGAGAAGATTGTAATAAATGTAGAAACTCCCAACTATTTTAAAGGTAAATAAGTGACTGTGAAAACTTCAGCCAAACATAACACATTAATGTCAACTTCACCCATTGAGACTCGGAAGAGAAGCAGTAAGATTGTAACAGCCACCCAGAGAGTACCTCAGTGAACAACAATTTGGGATGACAAGACATTACTAAGTTCTTAAAAGCTACTGTTGACTTCACAGACCTGGACAAGATCTTGGAAGATCTTCATTCAGTATAGAGAGGCCAGGTTGCCACAAGCTCCATTTCTAGCTCTAGCTACAGATATGCTGACAGTTGATAGTTTCTGAAGAGAGAAAGTCATTTTTAAAGGTATGTCCAGGTAGTTATGCCACAGTGGATTTCCTTATGACTATGTATGTTTAGACAGAACAAATTAGGTTCCTTAGGTTAGTAAAATGAAAAAAAAAAGTTGAAACTGAAATGAATTTGCAAATTACCCTTTCTAACTCTGTGAAGAATTGAGTTGGGATTTTGATGGGGATTGCACTGAATCTGTGGTTTGCTTTCAGCAAGATAGCCATTTTACTATATTAACCCTGCCAATCCATGAGTGTGGGAGATCTTTCCATCTTCTGAGATCTTCTTCAAATTCTTTCCTCAGATACTTGAAGTTCTTATCATACAGATCTTTCACTTCTTTAGTTAGATTCACACCAAGTTATTTTATATTATTTGTGACTATTGTGAAGGGTGTTATTTCCCTAATTTCTTTCTCAACCTGCTTATTCTTTGTGTAGAGAAAGGCCACTGATTTGTTTGGATGAATTTTATATCCAGATACTTCACTGAAGCTGTTTATCAGGTTTAGGTGTTCCCTGGGGGAATTTTTGGGGTCACTAATATATACTATCATATCATCTGCAAATAGTGGTATTTTAACTTCTTCCTTTCCAACTTTTATCCCCTTGGTGTCCTTTTGTTGTCTAATTGCTCTGGCTAGGACTTCAAGTACTATATTGAATAGGTAGGGAGAAAGTGAGCAGCCTTGTCTACTCCCTGATTTTAGTGGGATTGCTTCAAGTTTCTCTCCATTTAGTTTGATGATGGTAACTGGTTTGAAGTATATTGCTTTTATTATGTTTAGGTATGGGACTTAAATTCCTGATCTTTCCAAGACTTTTAAAATGAATGGGTTTTGGATTTTGTCAAATGCTTTCTCAGCATCTAAGGAGATGATCATGTGGTTTTTGTCTTTGAGTTTGTTTATATACTGGATTCCATTGATGGATTTATATATATTAAACAATCCCTACATCACTGGAATGAAACCTCCTTGATCATGATAGATGATCTTTTTGATGTATTCTTGAATTTGGTTAGTGAGAATTTTCTTGAGTATTTTTACATCAATATTCATAAGGAAAATTGTTTGAAGTTCTGTCTCTGTGTTGGATCTTTATGTGGTTTAGGTATCAGAGTAATTGTAGCTTCATAGAATGAATTGGGTAGAGTACCTTCTGTTTCTATTTTGTGGAATAGTTTTAGGAGAATTGGAATTAGGTCTTCCTTGAAGGTCTAATAGAACTCTGCACTAAACCCATCTGGTCCTTGGCATTTTTTGGTTGGGAGACTATTAATGACTATTTCTATTTCTTTATGGGATATGGGACTGTTTAGATCATTAATCTGATATTGACCTAATTTTGGTACATGGTAACTGTCTAGGAATTTGTCCATTTCATCCAGGTTTTCCAGTTTTATTGAGTAGAGCCCTTTGTAGTAGGATCTGATGTTTTGTATTTCCCCCTGTTTTGTCATTATGTCTTCTTTTCATTTCTGATATTGTTAATTAGGATGTGGTCCATGTGCCCTCTAGTTAGTCTGGCTAAGGGTTTATCTATCTTGTTGATTTTCTCAAAGAACCAGCTCCTGGTTTGGTTGATTCTTTGAATAGTTCTTTTTGTTTCCACTTGGTTGATTTCAGCCCTGAGTTTGATTATTTCCTGGTGTCTACTCCTCTTGGGTGTATTTGCTTCCTTTAGTTCTAGAGCTTGTAGGAGTGCTGTCAAGTTGCTAGTTTATGCTCTCTCTAGTTTATTTTTTGGAGGCACTCAGAGTTATGAGCTTTCCTCTCAGGAATGCTTTGGAGGTACTCAGAGCTATGAGTTTTCCTCTTAGGAGGAAATGAACTCCTTTCGTTGTGTCCCATAAGTTTGGTTATGTTGTGGCATCATTTTCATTAAACTCTAAAAAGTCTTTAATTTCTGTCTTTATTCTTCCTTGATCAAGGTATCATTGAATAGAGTGTTTTTCAACTTTCATGTGAATGTTGGCTTTCTATTATTTATATTGTTATTGAAGATCAGCCTTAATCCATTGTGATCTAATAGGATGCATGGGATAATTTCAATATTTTTGTATCTGTTGATGCTTGTTTTGTGACAAATTATATGGTCAGTTTTGGAGAAGGTACCATGAGGTTCTGAGAAGAAGGTATATCCTTTTGTTTTACGATAAAATGTTCTGTAGTTATCTGTTACATCCATTTGTTTTATAACTTCTGTTAGTGTCAATGTGTCTCTGTTTAGTTTCATTTTCGAGGATCTGTATACTGATGATAGTGGGGTGTTAAAGTCTCCCACTATTATATTGTGAGGTGCAATGTGTGCTTTGAATTTTACTAAAGTTTCTTCAATGAATGTGGATGATGTTGCATTTGGAGCATACACATTCAGAACTGAGAGTTCATCTTGGAAGAGTTTAACTTTGATGAGTATGAAGTGCCCCTTCTTTTATTTTTTGATAACTTTGGGTTGGAAGTCTATTTTATTTGATTTTAGAATGGCTACTCCAGCTTGTTTCTTTGGACCATTTTCTTGGAAAATAGTTTTCCAGCCTTTCACTCTGAAATAGTGTCTGTCTCTTTCCCTAAGGTTGGTCTCCTGTAAGAAGTAAATGTCCTGCTTGAATAGCCAGTCTGTTAGTCTATATCTTTTTATTGGGGAATTGAGTCCATTGATATTAAGAGATATTAAGGAAATGTAATTTTTGCTTCTTGTTATTTTTGTTGTTAGAGTTGGGATTCTGTTCTTGGGGCTGTCTTCTTTTAGGTTTGTAGAAGGATTACTTTCTTGCTCTTTGTAAGGCACAATTTCCATCCTCTTGTTGTTGTTTTCCTTTTATTATCCTTTAAAGGATTAGATTTGTGGGAAAATACTATGTAAATTTGGTTTGTCATGGCATACTTTGGCTTCTCTATCTATGGTAATTGAGAGTTTTGTTGGGTATAGTAGCCTAGGCTGGCATTTGTGTTCTCTTAGGATCTATCTGTCCAGGATCTCCTGGCTTTCATAGTCTCTGGTAAGAAGTCTGGTGTAATTCTAATAGGCCTGCCTTTATATGTTACTTGTACTTTTTCCCTTACTGCTTTTAATATTCTATCTTTATTTAATGTATTTGTTGTTCTGATTATTATGTGTCAGGAGGATTTTCTTTGCTGGTACAGTCTATCTAGAGTTCTATAGGTTTCTTGTATGTTCATGGGCATCTATTTCTTTAGGTTAGGGAAGTTTTCTTAACCCTCTAAGTTGAAAATCTTCATTCTCATCTACTCTTATTATCCATAGGTTTGGTCTTCTCATTGTGTCCTGAATTTCCTGGATGCTTTGATTTAGGATCTTTTTGCATTTTGCGTTTTCTTTGATTGTTGTGTCCATGCTTCCTATGGAATCTTCTGCACCTGAGATTCTCTCTTCCATCTCTTGTATTCTGTTGCTGTTTCTCACATCTATAGTTCCTGATTTCTTTCCTAGTTTTTCTATCTCCAGAGATGTCTCCCTTTGGGTTTTCTTTATTGTTTCTATTTCCATTTTTAGATATTGGATGGTTTTGTTCCATTCCATCACCTGTTTCATTATGTTTTCCTGTAATTATTTAAGGGATTTTTATGCTTCCTCTTTAAGCCCTTCTACCTGTTTAGACGTGCTCTCCTGTATTTCTTTAAGTGAGTTATTAATGTCCTTCTTTAAATCCTCTACCAGCCCCATGAGATATGATTTTAAATCCAAATCTTGCTTTTTAAGTGTGTTTGGTTATCCAGGACTCAATGTGGTGGGAGTGCTGTTTTCTGATGATGCTGAGTGGTCTTGGTTTCTGTTAGTAAGATTGTTATGTTTGCCTTTTGCCATCTGGTAATCTCTGGCATTAGTTGTTATAGCTGTCTGAGGCTTGAACTTGTTTCTCCTGTGATTCTGGTAGCCTCTGTCAGCACTCCTAGGAATCTTACTCTCTCCTGACTCTCAGTGGTCAGAGTACTCTCTGCAGAGGTCTTGAGCTCAGCTCTGCCTCCTGGCTGAAGATAAAGGCCCAAAAGGGACCCTCTCCCAGAATCTATGTTGCTTCTGCCACCTGTGAAATCTCCTGAGCAGACTGGTCTCTTTGGGACCCAGGATACAAGATGGTGTTCTCAGCTGCTCCCATGGACCGAGAGCCCTCCCTGGAGGCCACCTCTCTTCTGGGGGGAAAGTGCACATAGGTCTGGGTCTCAGCTCTGCTACCTGGCTGAAGATGAAAACCTTAAAGGGACCCTGTCCCAGAAGCTTTGTCTCTTCTGCCACCCATGAGCTCTCCTGAGCAAACTGATCTCTTTTGAACCAGGGAAACAAGATGGCATTCTCACTTAGTCCCCTGGACAGAAAGGTTTGTGAGCATTCTATTGAGTATTTTTGCATTGATTTTCATAAGGGAAATTGGTCTGAAGTTCTCTTTCTTTGTTGGGCCTTTATGTGGTTTAGGTATCAGAGTAAATGTGGTTCGTAGAACTAATTTGTAGATTACCTTTTGTTTTTATTTTGTATTCACATATCCAGTATGATCATTGGGAACAGTTGAAAATCTAGTGAGTAAATGGACCATTCAATTTTTCTTTCTGTGGGGCATTCGGCTATGCACAGACAGGCTGCTCTCCAGTTGAGCTGAGGTCTGAACCCCCCGGAATGGTGATAATTCACCTACATGACACAGTAGGCATTCCCTCATGCTCCTGGAACTCTGGCTCCTGCCTAAGTTACTGCCTCCCACAGCCCCCTCAAGAGAAGCATGGCTAGAAGTCATGTAAGCAATGTCCCAGGCTTCTGACCTTCAGGCTAAACTCCTTCCTAGTTACCTAGCAATAGAAAAGGGTTATGTTAGGTCCCTCCTTGCTCTCTTACACTTCTCTCTTCTCTCACTCCTCTCATTCCTTTGTTCTCTAACTCATCACTCTTAACCTCTCATCCTCTCTGTCTTCTCTCCTCCCTCACTTCTCTCATTCCTTTGTTCTCTTACCTGTCACCTCTCTGACTCCTATCTCCTCTCTCTTTTTCTTCTCTTCTCCTCTCT
>NC_034604.1:14258880-14264144 GCF_900095145.1 Mus pahari | reverse complement strand
TATATATATATATATATATATATATATATATATATATATATCCCTTCTCTCTTTCTCCCTCTGCTCACTCTTGCTGGTGTGGGAATCTCTCTTCCCTCATCCTTCTCTCCCATAAGCCCAGAGCTTTAGGGAGTAGCCTCAGGGCTCCCACATTGGTCTGCCCCTTGTTCACCCCCCATAGAGTCAGAGGCTTGGATGCCCACACAGGGTTGAGTGAAAAGTGTATGACGGTCCTTCCCACCTACATCTTTCCAGAGCATATGTGGAACTCTGGCTGGACGTGGGCCTTCCTTTCCCTCTCTTCTCCAGGGCCCCTTTTTAGTTCCCACATCTTTCCTATTTTTATTGATATTTTCTTTATTTATATTTCAAATGTTAATCCCTCTCCTGTTTTCCCCTCCCAAATCCCTCTCTGCCTTCCTCCCTCCCCCTGCTCAAAAGCCACCCACTCCTGCTTTCTGGTTCTGTCATTCCCCTATACTAGGGCATTGCACTTTCACAGGAACAAGGGCCTCTCCTCCCATTGATGACCAACAGTGCTATCCTCTGTTACATATACAGCTTGACCCATGAGTCCCTTCATTTATACTTTTTGGTTGGTGATTTACTACTTCCTGGGGCCTATGGGGTTAGTGGTTAGTTCATATTGTTGTTCCTCCTATGGGGCTGTAAACCCCTTCATCTTCTTGGGTCCTTTCTCTAGCTTCTTTATTTGGGTTCCCTGTGCTCATTAAAATGGTTGGTATCCCATATACAATCATCAACTCAGAGACTACTGTGGATGCCAACAACTGCTTGCTTATCGCAGCCTGATATAGCTGTCTTCTGAGAGGCTTTGCCAGTGCCTGACAATTACAGAGCTGGATGCTTTCATTTGTTTCTTATGTGTGTGATTTTAGAGGATAATATACAGTCTGATACTTGCCTATGGATCTTATTATACCTCTACAAGATACTTCAAAACTTTAAATTTTTTAATATGTAAACAACAATTAAAAGAAATTTTCTTTAATTTTAATGCAAGAGATTGTCTTCTTAAATAAAATAGTACTAAAATGAACCTGAGTCCCAAATTTTATTAAACAATACGTTTTTAAGATATGTTTTAATGATAATTGACAATAAACATAAATAATTAAATGTTTTGTATTTAAGTGATATTCCTTTCTTATGTTTCAAATCAAGGGCATGAGAGTGAACAAAGTTACAACAGCTGAGGTAACCACAATTTCTAGTTCTGATTTCTAGGCAGGCTGCCTCCTAGAGTCAGAGGCTTTAGTCAGCAACTCATCCAGTGTGAAACGCTTGACTAAATTTTAGCACATTTCATTCCTTTATTATGACAGCTAGAAGTATAGACAATTGAAGTTAAATTCTACTGTCATTGTGTTTTGTCCTTTATTATATTTTGTCATGTTCTGAACTAATCTGACATTTTGTTTCAGAATAGAATTACTCCCTTCCTGAAAATTTTTAATAAGACTTAAAATCCCCACAGATTTAGAACTATTATACTGTAGCTCATACATAGGATTAGATTTATCATCTTGTAAATTCTGAAAAAAAGAGAAATGTATTTTATAAACAAGTATGTGTAGGAATAATAGACGTGGTTTTGCACAAGTATTTCTTAAGATTTATAAAGGCCATAGATATATTTATTAGAACTTCTAGGTTTCTTGAGTTGTAATTTACATGTGTGTGTGTGTGTGTGTGTGTGTGTGTGTTTGGTGTCTACTAAAATTATAGTGCTCCAATTTTCCCATACTTCGTTGTGCAGCAGATTCTCCACAATCTCCGAAAATTTCATAAGTATTGAAATGCTACAGCTTCATCATTGCTGCATTTCACATTTTGTTTACTAAATGTTCAAAACCAAACTTAATATAATTAGCACCAAGAAATATCAATACTCACTATCTAGAACATTTTCAAATGAGAACACTGTGAATCAAACTAATATACAACTTATTGATGACAATTTTGTCCCTTAAAAATAATTAGATTTAGCCAAAATATTTGGCTATACTTTACAAAAATTTCCAATTAATTTTAGTGCACAATTCAAAGTTACACAAACATTGTTATGTCTGTATGTGTTTAAAAGTTATCCACATTTGTTCTAAAATTATCAAGGTATGTTTTTATCAACCTCAATACATTTTACTTGATAAGAAATTCATATATGTGGAAGTGAGCTATACTTAGAAATCATTTCAGTCTTTTTATTATAGCATCATTTATGTCAACTGACATATTCATATGCTTTCATGCACTGAAAATAGATGTTTTAATAACTTAATACAGACACACACACAGAGACACACACACGCACACACACACACATATATAATGTGTTTTAGACATTATCTGCCACTTAAAATGGAAAATAGAATCTGGAAAGTTTGGTAATTTAGCTGAGTAATAACTTTAAATTCTTAAGAGATTTGATTTTATTATAGAAGACATTATTCAATACAGGTACTAAAACTATAAATTATAAAAGCTGATATTAGTCTTATAATAAATTATCTGAATTCAGAATTATAATACATCAATGCTTTTCCTTTGGATATAAAGAAAATATATCCTGGATATCTATATTGGAGATATTCTCTCAAATAATGAAAATAAGGTAGGTGGCAAATAAAATTATTCATACATTTGGAAGTGTAAGAAAGGCTTCTAAACACACAAAATTTTGGACTAGCATGCATGGGCAAAAGTACACACGTGGAAATATACATGTTCACATAACACACACACACATATATATATATATATATATATATATATATATATATATATATATATACACATATATAAAAACATTCACATACATGAGTGTTTAAAAGAGTATTTGAGACACAAAATAGTGTACGAACAGATCATGTCTTGGCATATGCCAGAGAACTTATTATTTTTAATTTTATGCAATTTCTTATTAGATATTTTCTTCATTTCTATTTCAAATGCTAACCTGAAAGTTCCCTATACCCTCCCCCTGCCCTGCTCCCAAATCCACCCACTCCCACTTCCTGGCCCTGGCATTACCCTGGACTTGGGAATATACTCTTTGCAAGTCCAAGAGCCTGACCTCCCAATGATGGCTGACTAGGCCATCTTCTGCTACATATGCAGCTAGAGACATGAGCTCTGTGGGTATTGGTTAATTCATATTATTGTTCCTGCTATAGGGTTGCAGACCCCTTCAGCTCCTTGGGTACTTTCTCTAGCTCCTCCATTGGGGGCCCTGTGTTCCATCCAAGAGATGACTGAGAGCATCCACTTCTGTATTTGCCAGACACTGGCATATCCTCACATGAGACAGATATATAGTGGTCATGTCTACAAAATCTTGGTGGCATATGCAATAGTATCTGCATTTGGTGACTGAATATGGAATGGATTTCTGGGTGGGGCAGTTTCTGGATGGTCCTTCCTTCTGTCTTAGCTCCAAACTTTGTCTCTGTAACTCCTTCCATGGATATTTTGTTCCCCATTCTAAGGAGGAACAAAGCATCCATATTTTGGTCTTTCTTCTTCTTAAGTTTCATGTGTTTTGCAAATTTTATCTTGGGTATTCTAAGACTCTGGGCTAATATCCACTTATCAATGAGTGCATATCATGTGAGTTCTTTTGAGATTGGGTTACCTCACTTAGGATGATATCCTCCAGATCAATCCATTTGTCAAGAATTTCATGAATTCATTGTTTTTATTAGCTGAGTGGTATTCCATTGTGTAAATGTACCACATTTTTTGTATTTATTCCTCTGTTGAGGAACATCTGTGTTCTTTCCAGGTTCTAGCTATTATAAATAAGGCTCCTATGAACATAGTGGGACATATGTCCTTATTACCAGTTGAAGTATCTCCTGGATATATGCCCAGGAATGATATTAATGAATCCTCTGGTAGTACTATGTCCAAATTTCTGAGGAACTGCCAGACTGATTTCCAGAGTGGTTGTACCAGCTTGCAATCCTATCAGCCATGGAGGAGCATTCCTCTTTTTCCACATCCTTGTCAGCATTTGCTGTCACCTGAATTTTTGACCTTAGCCATTCTGACTGGTGTTAGGTGGAATCTCAGTGTTGTTTTGATTTGCATTTCCCTGATGATTAATGACGTTGAATATTATTTTCAGGTGCTTCTCAGCCATTCAATATTCGTTAGTTGAGAATTCTTTGTTTAGCTCTGTATACCATTATTAAATGCTACCAATTTTTTTTTTCAGGTATATCCCTTATTACATTTTTAGGGTAGCTAAAAATGAATACCAAATTAATGTTCTTTAACCATTAGAAGTAAAATAAAAACATGTCACATCTATATTAGGGAGCACTATTCAGCTCTAAACACAAGAAAACAAAACATGAATCCATGCATTTTAAATAACATGACACACACATATAATGTTAAATGTTCTACACTCTTATCTAATTCAAAGTTTCAACTGTGAATTTACATTCAGGAATAGTTGAAAAATACAGGAAAAACAGTTGCCTGTGTACAACGTGGTGCTACAATAAGAAAGAAATAACAGAAAACAAGTGCTCCGAAGGTGGAAAATGGGAAGTATGCCCTTTTTTAGGTAGACAGAAAGAGATAAATGTGGAAAGAGGAGGCAGGAGGGTAAAATAACATTAATCATTTCTGAAAACAATGAAGATTTATACTATTCATGGTCAATCTAAAAAGATTATAACACAAGTAAGTCTGTGTATACATAAGCATATAAATCTAAGTAAAATTTTTTTCATGTAGGGTGACTAAACTCCCCCTAAGAGTCATAGATTACATAATGAAAATTTCAACAACAGTCTTGAGAAGTCTCATGTGAATTGTTGGTCAGAGTGGTTCAAGAGACTCCTAAACTATGTCAGGCTACTGATTTGGCCTTACTTGCCCCCTTAGGGGAAAATAGTTTCCCTTTATATGAAGGGCCAACAGGCCTATGAGATGGTATTGACAGAAAAACCTGCTCCCTAAGGACTAACTTTAGTCGTACCACAAAGGGGAAGAAAGGTTTAAAAAGGAGAGTGGGAGCTCCTTATCCTAGCTTGCTAAGATGTCTAAGAACCACAGCAATGATCAGCATGGTAACAGAAAGAGTACAGTCATGGCACACATATCTTGGCCTGCTCAAGAAGAAGGCAAACGGACTGGTGAGATGGCTCAGTGGGTAAGAGCACCCGACTGCTCTTCCAAAGGTCCGGAGTTCAAATCCCAGCAACCACATGGTGGCTCACAACCATCCG
>NC_034604.1:14248907-14258399 GCF_900095145.1 Mus pahari | reverse complement strand
CTCTCTCTCTCTCTCTCTCTCTCTATATATATATATATATATATATATATATATATATATATATATATATAAAACAATAATTTATGTCAAAAACAGGCAATAGGCTTTAAATCTGATACAGAGTAAGGGGCATATATGGAATTGTTTAGAAGAAGAAAAGTGTTAAGGCAAATGATTATATTATCATCTTAATATCAAAGGAGTAATAAAAAAACCTATCTAAATTGTAAAAAAGAACTCCAAAATTTTGCTCTTGGGTATCTGGCTAGAATGCAGTCCTTTAATCCTCACTGTCTGGAATACAGATATAACACACCTTTAATACAGATGTTTAATCCCAAAAGATGTTATCTAATTGAGTGGAAGACAAAGTGACAAATCTGAGAAAAATAGGACAGAATATGTCAGAAATAGAATATGCCTAATTGTCACAGGGACAGTAAAGCTATGCTACTTAAAAATCAGTGATAGAGAGAGAATTCAATTCCTTTGAATTCAGATCACTCGAGTTCAGTTTGGAGAATTTCAGCTTGTAGAGGTTAGAGTCAGTCTTTCCAAGCAGAGCAATGCGGTCAGAAGCTGAGAGAAATCAACTTGATCAGTCAGCTTGAAGAGAGTATGAGTCAGAACAGAAGAGTTAAAACAACAACTAGTGTTCAAAAATAGATATAATGGATGGATTAATTCAGCAGTAAGTCTCAAAAGCAGACTTGTGCTACACCAAGGTGAACAGACAGAGGTTGGAAGCATAAGGATTCACAGTTCCCACTTGCTGAAAGGTACATTGTATGGAAGCTAGAAGATTGCATATCTATGCCTAAGGATAGTGAGACAGAAATGCTCTGGGCTCAGTCCAAGCCATGTATTCATAAAGCTTGGGTATGAAATGATTGGGAAAGGATTTTTACCAATCTTAAAACTGATAAGGGCATAATATTCAATATATAAAAAGAACTCAAGGAGTGGATTCAAGAAAATCAAATATCCCCATTAAAAAAATGGGGAACAGAGCTAAACAAAGAATTCTCAACTGAGGAATACTGAATGGCTAAGAATTACCTGAAAAAAATGTTCAGCATCCTTAATTAGGGAGGTGCAAATTAAAACAACCCTGAGATTCCACCTCACACCAGTCAGATTAGCTAAGATTAAAAATTCAGATGATAGCAGATACTGGCGAGGATGTGGAGAAAGAGGCTGTTTCTGGCTGTTTCTCAGAAAATTGGACATAGTACTACTGGAGGATCCAGCAATATCTCTCCTGGGCATATATCCAGAAGATGTTCCAACTGAAAATAAGAACACATGCTCCACTATGTTCATAGCAGCCTTATTTATAATAGCCAGAAGCTGAATAGAACCCAGAAGTTCCTCAATAGAGGAATGGATTCAGAAAATGTAGTACATTTATACAATGGAATACTACTCAGCTATTATAAATAGTGAATTTATGAGATGCTTAGGCAAATGGATGGATCTGGAGGGTATCATCCTAACTGAGGTAACCCAATCACAAAAGAACTCAGATGATATAAACTCACTGATAAGTGGATATTAGTTCAGAAACTTAGAATACCCAAGATACAATTTGCAAAACACATGAAATTCAAGAAGGAATACCAAAGTGTGAGTATTTCGTCTCTCCTTAGAATGGGGAACAAAATACCCGTGTAAAAAGTTACAGAGACAAAGTTTGGAGATGAGACAGAAGGAAGGACCATGCAGAGTCTTCCCCATCCAGGGATCCATACCATAATCAACCACTGAACACAGACACAATAGCATATACCAGGAAGATTTTGTACACAGGACCCTGATATAGCTGACTATGCTAGTGCCTATACAGAAGTGGAGGCTCAGAGTCATCTATTGGATGGAACACATGGCCCCCAATGGAGGAGGTAGAGAAAGTACCCAAGGAGTTGAAGGGATTTGTAACCCTACAGGAGGAACAGCAATATGAACTAACCAGTAGCCCCTGAAACTGTGTCTCTAGCTGCATATGTAGCAGAAGATAGCCTAATCGGCCATCATTGGAAGGAGAGGCCCTTGGTCTTGCAAAAATTATATGTTCCAATACAGGGGAATACCAGGGCCATGAAGCAGGAGTGGGTGAATTGAAGAGCAGGGTGGGGGAGGGTATAAGGGATTTTTTGGATAGCATTTAAATTGTAAATAGAGAAAATATCTAATAAAAAATTGTTAAAAAAAAAAAAAAAAGCTTGGGTATGTCTCTCATGAAATCACCACAACAGAGGAAATAAAAGTGACATCTATATTTAATCTCTCTTGTATCCATTTTTATTTACACACAGTGCTATGATTACTTGTAATTTTTATTAAATATAATGGATATATTTAAGTATTTATTACAGTTAAAAAAGCTCTTCTTTTTCATCACAGCCTTATTTATTCTATATCATTCTCAGTGAAGATGTTTCCACTGGTTTATTATCCGATTTTGAAAAACAGTAAAGAGGTAAACTGCATTTAATATGTTATTCCTTCTTGAAATCTACATGTCACTTATATTATTATAGTTTAACTAATTTTATAAACTCATGTATGGTTTGTATATTGCTTTTCTTATTTCAATAGCAGAGAGTGACCTAACTTTAAAAGTCATGATATGAAATGAATTTTAAATTCCAATTATTTTTAGTAATATATATATATATATATATATATATATATATATATATATATATATATATATCTCAGAATTTAAGATAACCCTAGATTAGAAATAAATATTTTAGAAGTAAAGTAAGAGTCACATTGTTATAGAGCTTTGGCAAGCAAATACTTATGAACTTGGTTTCACTGAGTGGTTATTTTAATAGCATGCGATAAACTCTGCCATTTAACTGTAGGTGTTTTAGTTTGATGGCTTTGTTTTTTTTACTGTGAGAGAAATTCTATTTCATTGTGGTAGACTCATTAGATTCACAGAAGTATTTATATATATATATATATATATATATATATATATATATATATATATATTATATACATACATACATATATATATTCATGTATATATAATTTAATTAAATATCATTTTATATTGGTTTACAGATGTGTTAAAGTGATAAAACAATTTATTTCATTTAAATATTAAATTAAGGCCTATCACTGATAGTTACAGTGATTAAAGATGGCTTTGGTGATAAGGATGTAAACAATAACAAGTAAACATCCAGAAATATCAAGTCCATTCCCCAAATTATTCAACTAGATTGATTAAATGATACTTACTTTAGTATTTTCCTGTGATATCATTTATTTTTGTTTCATTAACTGATCATTCTCTTGCATTAAAAAAATCATTAAAATCCTCATATCTGTGTATATATGTCAAGTATCTGTTTTATATATAAGATTCTTAAAATGGAGAGCTAATGTTGATAGACAATTTATCCTTTTCTAAAATCATACTGGCGGCAAAATTCTTGACATTTTCTCATTAAGTTTCTAGACTAAGTTAGTTGTGATAGAAGACCCACCATAAACATGGGTGTACAGTTCTGAGCACTATAATAAATAGAATACATAAAACTAACTTAGTGCCAGCATTTATTACTCTTTGCTTCATCACTTCACATGTAGCCTGAACCTTCAGCATCTGCTGGTTTTTATACATGCCACCATGACATTTGAGCCAGTTATATACCCCCTGTAAAGATAGAATCATCATGGGCTGTATCTTTAAATTGTTATCCATAAAATAAAAATAACTACTCTTAAACAATTTTTTAAATCATTTGCTCACAGAAAAGCAAAAACGTAATAAGTAAAAAGTGAATATAAATTTTTGAAAGTGTTTTATACTATGTAAGATTTTGTTTATTAGCAGAGATGAGGAAACCTTGATTGTATGAAGTTCTGCCTGGATTAGTGCATGTTTTTGACATAGATATTACCATGACAATGATCCTAACCAGAGACTGATGGGAGAATAGGAAATCTTCCTCTCCTGGTCAGAATATAAATGTTGAGTGTTTTCAGAAAATGACTTCCAAAGAATGTCCACCAGAGGTATTTACCACATACTTACATTATATAACATGGAAAAATCTATTTGGTAATTAACTATAAGCTTTATCCCTTATGGTTAGTGTTAATTCTTCAGATAGGTATTATTCTTCCTACTGGAAAAGAAAAGTTATCATCAATTGTCCCGACCCACAGGACCTAGCTATTTGGGGGGTCTGAGGGGGACCATGCCTGAAAGAACAATGGGAGAGAAAGGAGGAGGGGACCAAGCAATGATTGTCAAGGTCTGTTTATTGTGAGAAAGGTTACAGGATATAAGCGGTAAGAAGGAAGAAGTAAAGAGGGAGAAACTTCCCAGTGCCTCAGCCCGGGGTGGGGTTGGTTCCGCATACCTGCCCAGTGAACATGCTATCTACTCCTAGCTCAGGGAACATCCTGTGTGAAAGTTTGCAATTACTATTGTCTGATCTTGGTATTCTGTCAGCTGTCATTTCAGAAGGTCAGAAGTTTCTCCAGAAAGGAGGGGAACTTTGGCTTATGGTTCAGTGTCAGTCTCCAACAATCAATCTTACACAGTTAAAAAGATAGTGAGAGAAAATAATGACCTGTTAGGAAGATACAATGCCTGCAGCATTATGGTAGTAACCAACCACTTTTTGATTGACTTATTAAAAACTTTTTATATACTATAAAGTAATTTTACCACTAATTATATTGTGTGAATAAAACTATTCATTAATACATTAAAATTAATGTATTCATATATTAAACTATTATATGTAATATAATATTTAACATTGACATATATATTTTATATGAGGTCCACTTACTGTAGCTTTATTTAGGCAATGTAACAATTGCAGTGACATAATTAGGTTTACAATTTCTGATTACTGCCAATTATTATAGGAAGTCCAGAGAGGAACTTAAACTCACATCCATTGTAAGTATAATAAAGAGGATGAACAAATCTTTCTTCTCTCTCTCTCTCTCTCTCTCTCTCTTTCTTCCCAACTTACTTTCTTTCTTTCTTTCTTTCTTTCTTTCTTTCTTTCTTTCTTTCTTTCTTTCTTTCTTTCTTTCTTTCTTTCTTTTGTGGTTGCTTTCTTGCTTATTCTTAACTATCATTCACCTCTTATACTGTTTCAGAAATACTGACTAGAGAATAGTGCCAATATCAATGGGCTGGGTTTCCAATATCATGCTATTCATCATAGCTAGAAACTGGAAACAGCCTAGATGTTCCTCAACTGAAAAGTGGATAAAAAACAATGTGGTACATTTACACAGTGGAGTACTACTCAACTATTAATGTGTATTTCTGTGTGCGCACAAGCACTCTCTGGGTTCATACTGAAGGGCTAAACATCCTAAAGAAGATGGGTCTGCGAAAGGAAATGAATGCCCTGGCTCTTCGCTGATCAGAGCATTATTTTTATTAATCGGACAAGGAAGGACCCTTAGCCCTCCCCCGAGTCTCTCTGTCTCTCTCTATATCTCTCTCTATGGCGCACGGTCTGATCATGAGCGCAGATGCGATCCAGTAGGCAGGTCCAAATGAGTGGGCGGTGATGACGTCAGTGGTTGTTCGGAGCGACAGTGGGAGGCGACAGTGGGCGGCAACAAGGACAATGAAGTAGGGCGGTCTGACGAAGCTGCATTCTGGGAAATCTGGGGAGGTCCTCTCAGTGGCAATCCTGTCCATCTGCAGGGGGCGCAATATAATGTTTAGAGGGAGAGTGGTTAGTGGAGGTGAGAGACCACAACATATTAAAAACAATGGCTTTATGAAATTCTCAGGCAAATAGATGGAGTTAGAAAATATCCTGAATGAGATAAACCAGACACACATGAAGACACATGGTATGAACTCACTGATAAGTGGGTATTAGTCCCAAAACTCAAACTATACACAATCCATCCCACAAACCATATGGAGCTTCAGAAGAAGGAAGACCAAAATATGGATACTTCAATCCTATTTAGAACATGGAACAAAATGATAACAGGGGGTAGAGGGAGGGAGGGACCTGCGATAGAGAGAAGAGGCAGGGGGAAAAGGAGGGCAGGATCAGGTATTGGAAGGGACAGAAGAGATGTAGTAAGGGTCAGTAAACCTAATAGAAATATTTAGCAATGGAGCATAGGGAACTGGAGGTAGCCACTGGAAAGTCCAAGACTCCAGGGAAGTAACAGGCTCCCAGGACCCAATGGGGTTGACTTTAGTCAAAATATGCAGCAAAAAGGAGACAGAACCTGTAGAGATCACCTCCAGTAAATAGTAAGAGTCAGTCCCCAGTTGAAGAGTTGGGCCACATACAGAGCTCAAAAATTTTAACTTAGAAATGTTCCTGGCCAAAGGAAAGACAGGGAAAGAAATGGACCAGAGGTGGAAGGAAAGGCTATCCAGAGACTTCCCCACATAGGAATCCATCTCATCTGCAGACACCAAACCCTCACACTATTGCTGATGCCAAGAAGCACTTGCTAACAGCTGCCTGACATGGCTGTTCCCTGAGAGGTTCTGCCAGCCCCTGACCAATAGAGATGCAGATACTTGCAGTCAACCATTGGACTGAACCTGGGAACGCCAATGGAAGAGCTACAAGAAGGATTGAAGGAGCTGAAGAGAATTGCAACCCCATAGGAAGAACAATATCAATTCATTGGGCTACCCAGAGTACAGGAGACTAAACAAAAGTGTGAACGCCAACCAAAGAGTGTACGTAGAGGGATCCATGGCTCCAGACACATATGTAGCAGAGGATGGCCTTATCTGACATCAAAGGGAGAACAGGCCCTTGGTCCTGTGGAGGATTGATGCCCCAGCATAGGGGGATTCTAGAGTAGTGAGTGGGGAGTGGATGAGTGGTTGGAGGAGCACTTTCATAGAGGTAAATGGGAAGGGGTGGGAGTGGAATGGGGTAAAAATGCAAGAAATGAATAGAAAAAATAAAGGAAGAGGTAAAATTCTCTTTAAAAAAATAATGAGCTCCCCCACCAAGAAAAAGAAGAATGTCATGTACCCTCTCTGTACCTTTCTTATGGCTTTGGTCATCTCCATCTATCGATGAATGTGTATGCAACTTTGAAAAGAAAAATGACCATAGGATATCACCTAATATATCCATCCTGTGTGTCTGTACCCTGGTTCCATTGCTTGTGGCATATTTAATTTAGGAGAATAATGATTACATGCTATAAATTATAAAGTTTAATTATAAAGATCTCTACATGTTATAAAGCAGGTGTATTCTATGTAATAATCATATACAATTGGCTTATTTCACTGAGAGAGAGCAACATTTAAACAGAACATAATCCACCTCACACCACTCAGAATGGCTAAGATCTAAAATTCAGGTGACAGCAGACACTGGTGAGAATGTGGAGAAAGGTGAACACTCCTCCATTACTCGTGGGATTGCAATCTGGTACAACCACTCTGGAAATCAGTCTGGCAGTTCCTCAGAAAAATGGACATAGTACTACTAGAAGATCCTGGGCATATACCCAGAAGATGTTCCAACTTGTAATGAGGACACATGCTCCATTATGTTCATGGTAGCCTTACTTATAATAGCCAGAAGTTGGAAAGAACACAGATGTCCCTCAACAGAGGAATGGATACAAAAAAAAAAAAAAAAAAGTGGTACATTTACACAATGGAGTACTACTCAGCAATTAAAAACAATGAATTTATGAAATTCTTAGGCAAATGGATGCATCTGGAGAATATCATCCTGAGTGAGGTAACCCAATCACAAAAGAACACACATGATATGCACTCACTGATAAGTGGATATTAGCCCAGAAACTTAGACTACCCAAGATACAATTTACAAAAGACATGAAACTCAAGAAGAAGGAAGACCAAAATGTGGATACTTCATTCATTCTTAGAATGAGGAACAAAATACCCATGAAAGGAATTACAGAGACAAAGTTCAGAGTTGAGACAGTAGAAAGGACCATCCAGAGACTTCCCCACCTGGGGAATCCATCCCATATACAACCACCAAGCACAGAAGCTATTGCATATGCCAGCAATACTTTGCTGACAGGACCCTGATGCAGCTCTCTCTTGTGAGGCTATGCCTGTATCTGGAAAATACAGAAGTGGATGCTCACAGTCATCTATTGGACAGAACACAGGGCCTCTAAAGAAGGAGCTAGAGAAAGTAACCAAGGAGCTAAAAGGGTCGGCCAACAATAGGAGAACCAACAATATGAACTAACTAACCAGTACCCCACAGAACTGTGTCTCTACTTGCATATGTAGCAGAGGATGGACTAGTCAGCCATCAATGGGAGGAGAGTCCTTTAGTCTTGGGAAGATCATATGCCCCAATACAGGAGAATTCCAGGGCCAGGAATTGGGAGTGGGTGGGTTGGGGAGCAGGATGGGGGGAGGGTATAGGGAACTTTGGGGATAACAATTGAAATGTAAATGAAGAAAATATCTAATAAAATATGTAAAAAAAAAAACATAAAAACAGAACATGAGTTCACGAAAACACCCAAAATTTTACCTCTGTCTAATCAAGTCTAGGTGACCCACAACTGACAGTCAAAGAACAATTGATAGTTACTATTCTCTTAGAAACTAGACTTTTGAATAAAATTTTCAAGGGGTTGTGACCTTACATGTTTGTTGTTTGTTTTGTTTTGCATTGAGAGGAACCTTTGTTACTTTTGTTTTGAGTTAAAAATATTTGATTTTTTTTTTCAGTGAATTTCAGACAACCTTGAGCATTTGATGCCGAAAGAATTCCATTTGAAACTGTTATTTTGGGAAATAAAACAATATGTTGTAACTGATATTCTATAATGTAATATAATTTTTATATAAAACCTTTAAATTTTGTGTGTATTTTTCTCAATAACAAATACTTACGAAGGCAACACAAGAAATGGAATATTTTGCTGTAAATGTCACTTTTATTGCCTCAGATGAAGGGATGAAATGAACGCTGTACCCAAGCTGTGTTAATATAGAGCTTGGGCTGAGCCGATAACATAAGTATCTCTGTTTTAACTATCCCTAGACCTAGGCCTGGAAGCTTCTAGGCTACATACCATCTAATCTAGGGTTAGAAACTTTCAGCCTCTGAGACTTACTAGTGAACATCTCACCTTTTCTAGTTCTTTCTAAATTCTGGCTGACTAGTTCAGCTGCCTGGCTCAATTTCCTCTTTAGGCTGACTGAGTCATCTGGTTTCTCTTGGATTCTTAATGAATTTCTAGGCTTGACATCATTCTAACTCTGGTCATTTGTTCTGATCTTCTTGCTCCATCTTAGGCTATTTTAAAACTGCATAGCATGAAATTGATTATGGAAAAATTAAGAGCTGATCATAAGGAGACAATTAAAACATAAATTATTTTTAGTAAGATTATTATTTTTGTTTTGTTTTTTCGAGACAGGGTTTCTCTGTATAGCTCTGGCTGTCCTGGAACTCACTTTGTAGACCAGGCTGGCCTCAAACTCAGAAA
>NC_034604.1:14247379-14248747 GCF_900095145.1 Mus pahari | reverse complement strand
GAAAAGAAAAGAAAAGAAAAGAAAAGAAAAGAAAAGAAAAGAGAAAAGAAAAGAAGTACAGAATATCCAACATATAGTTCACAGAACTCATAAAAGTCAACAAGCTAAAGGTCCCAAGTGAGGATTCATTATTCCCACTTCAGAGAGAGAAGAAATCACAAATGGGGAGGGACAGAAGGACCTAGGACCTAGAGGGGAACCTGATTTGGTTTTGTGTGAGGGGAAAGGACTAAAGCCCTGAGGTCCAGCAGAAAGAATGGAAACAGGCAAACTCAGGAGGTAGGGTGTTGCGGGGACCCTCTAAAATGCACCAGAGACCTGGGAAGTGAGAGACTCTCATGAATCAAAGGGAGGGACCTTAGATTACATGCCTGATAGTAGGGAGACGGAACTTAGAGATCCTACCCCCAGCAGAAAGACAGGGCATCAAGTGAGGGAGGGGGTTACTATCCCACATTCAAAAATCTGACCCATAATTGTTCCAGTCTGAAAGAATTCTAAGGGATGGAAATTGAGAGGGGCCTGAGGAAAAGAAGATCCAGCAACAGGCCCAAATTGGGATCCAGCTCAAGGGGAGGGCCCAAGGCCTGACACTATTACTGAGGCTAAGCAGCTGAAAGAGTCAGATATACATATTTGTACCCAATCAATGGCCAGCTTCTGTGCTGACCCTTGTAGTTGAATTAGAGAAAAGCTGGATGAAGATGAGGAAGAGGGCAACCCTGTAGGAGAACCAGCAATCTCAATTAATGTGGACCCTCTTGATCTCTCAAAAACTGGACCACCAACCTGGCAGGATACACCAGCAGATGTGAGGCCTCCAACACATATACAGTAGAGGACTGGCGGATCTGGATTCAGTCAGAGAAAATGTACCTAACCCTCAAGAGACTGGAGGCCCCAGGGATTTTAAGGTCTTACTGGATGGGGAATTTGGGGTGGGGACATCCTCATGGAGACAGAGAGGTGGAGAGAAGGTATGAGATGGGGAATAGTTGGAAGGTGGACTAGGGATAAAGGTGGGAAATAAATCTCGAGTGTAAAATAAATAAGTAAGTAAATAGATAGATTAAAAAAAAGACAAAAAGTAAAAGAAAAATTCTCTGTGTAAAACTGCCTTTGCCCTCCACAAACTTAAATGCGCTACACCGAATATACTAAGTGAAACTGCATCAACCAAACTCAACTCCACTGCATTGACTCTGACTACACTTAACTAAACTGAACAGAAATTGACCAACCAAACTGACTCAGATGAACTGGCATGACTCTGGGAACTGAATTGAACTTAATTGAATGTGGAGCGCTGCCTCACATAGCCGGCCTCACATAGCCGTTACAGCCGTTGCTGGGAGTGATACTATGTTG
>NC_034604.1:14203926-14247368 GCF_900095145.1 Mus pahari | reverse complement strand
ACCTGTGCCAATCCATCAGCGCCACGTCCGAGGCGGAGTAGAGCTCCTATATAAGGGAGGCAGTTCTGTTGCTCGGGGTCTCCGTTTTTTGGAAGCTTGTGCTCTCCCTCTCAAGAGTATAAAAGCTTTGCTACAGAAGGATCCTGTTTGTGTGCCGCGTCGTTCTTGCTGGCGAGATGGTTGGCGCGGGACAATTGAACTCCAAGGCTTTGCCTGATCTCAGCTGAACTGTATTCACAGAAACGCCCTCCATACCTGATTCACTCTGCACTGCTCTTAAGTAGCCTCTCTTTCCTGTCCATTCTCCTAAGAGTTGTATGTATCCTCTTTCTAACTCATTCTGTCAATTTTCTCTAATTCATCACTGTGTCTGCCCCTCAATTAGAATCACTTCTAAACATGGCTGCTTCCTTTTACAACCTAAATTTTACCTTCATAGTTTGGAATTAAAGGTGTGTACTATGGATATGTCTGTGTTCTTCAGCCAGAGGGATCAAAGGTGTGTCGTGGGCCGGTGTGATGGCACACACCTTTAATCCCAGCACTCGGGAGGCAGTGGCAGGTCGATTTCTGAGTTCGAGGCCAGCCTGGTCTACAAAGTGAGTTCCAGGACAGCCAGGGCTATGCAGAGAAACCCTGTCTTGAAAAACAACAAAAAAGAAGATAATAATAATAATAATAAAAATAAAGGTGTGTTGTTCCAGCCAAATCACACAGACCTAGGTCTTTGGATGTGATCCCTTGCCAGAGCAGCCATGTTGCTGAATTAAAATGCCCCTATATCTGGCAAATATGTCTTAAAGAACTGTTCCAGCATTCTTCTCAATGTCACTTAAATAAGGTCAGAAAATTAAGACTGGCATCATTATCACCAGACACACCAGCCTCTCCCTCATTGAAGCCATACCGTTGACTATGTAAAAATGTATGGAATTCTGTCATAAATACTAACATGTGCTCAGATACATGGAAAATAAATTAACCTATACATAGAAGGCTGAATCTAGTGTACTAAATTCAAATATTATTATGCGTTAGACTATAATAAAAAATAATAGTAGATAGTTGTGTTATGTGCAGGCATTGACTTCTGAAATATATAATTGACTATTTGAAAAGAATTACATATTAAGCTTTTCCAGGATGTAGAGTTTCTCTGCTATGCTGGTATTTTCAAAACTGCTGTACTTGTTAAGTTATAAGCAAGGAACTTTTCTTATATTTGATTATAAGACATAGCTATAAGTAAAAATATTTTTATTTCTGAGGAGCCACTTACACTAAGAACTGGGAAATGTGACTTCAGTTTCTAGGAACAGTAAAATATAATCACTGTCGAAGATACCTAAAAACTATAAGCAACCTTATATTCAGTTACTTTTGTTAATTTAATAAATACATATTATATAAATTAATTCACAACAACTATTTTGGTTATTGGTTATTTGTTGGGGCCCAAAAGCCCCTGGCATCTCAGCCTGCATATTGTCCCTGGGCCATCATCCTATAACAAACATTCTTTTGTTTCTTCTACTATCTTGTTTCGGTTCCCGTAATTGACTCGGGACATTTTATGATGGGGGCTTTCTAGACATTTTATGATGAGGACATTCCATTGATGTCAATTTGTTACCAAGAGATAAAACTGGTTTGGCCTGTGAACTTGGGCAAATACTGTTTGTGGTTTGTAGCTTTATAAGCCCTCTATTTCCCAAGAGTAAATGAGACTTGATCAGATTTTTGTTTTGTCTCCTTTCTTTGCATCTCCTGTCCCTTCCATTCTCACTCCCTCTCTCAAAATCCTTGCTGCTTAGTCCTGCAGGTCGGGGCAGTTATTCAGTATTGATTAAAATTTCCACTTTAATACTACTATCATTAAATACACATTCCTCGTATTTAAATGTACATTTTTGAGTTTAAATAGTGAAATAACTTATAGCAAAAGCTCTTCCACATTAGTAAAATGATGTCAATATTGATATATTTTTCAATTAGTTTTTAGAAAAAAATGGCTAAAATCAGTTATTAAGAATAATAAATAGGTAAAACATTTTAATATTTAATTTGATCAAAGCAATTATAGAAGGTAAACTATAACTTACTGTAAAATACAATATTAAAGTGGAATCAGTATTTGCTTATTTAATTTAAGTGTGAATTTTTGATGAAACAATTGACTTTCTAGTTGGTTTCCTTTCTCTTTTGTAATTCTCACTTATAATCATCTGCCAATTTAAAAACTTCATAGCATGAAATTAATTATGGAAAAATTACCAGTGGATTATATGGAGACAATTAAAACAGATTATTTTTTAGAAAGATTATTTTATAAGTAGTATGGATAATTCTAATTGCTGGGCAGTTGTCCTCATTGAGATTTATTTTAAAAACTTGCCCAAAAGCTGAAACAGTAACTGCAATCTTTCCCTCTTTCTCTTTCTCCCCATCTCTGCTCTCCCTTTCTTCCTTTCCTACCTCTCTTTCTACCTCTCTCCTCCTCTCCCCCTCACATTTTTATAAAAGATTATTACAAAATTCCACAGCATTATCTCTCAAAACACCTGCATATTAAAATAATCAAAGTGGTATTTCAATACAACCTGGTAAGATTATCTAGTGGCAATTTCAAAGCTCTTGAAGCAGAGTAAAACATACTAGAGTCCAGGTAGATTCTGCTACCTCTTTATACCAGCTCCATCACTGATAAATATATTTGTGTGTATACAAACATATATAGTGAGATATAGTGATATATATAGTTGATAGATAGATAGATAGATAGATAGATAGATAGATAGATGTTGATAGATTGTAGATGATATATGATGATTATTGATAAGTAAATAAATTGTTGATAGATAGATGATGCATGATTGATACATAGATAGATAGATAGATAGATAGATAGATAGATAGATAGATAGATAGATAGATAGATAGATTCATTTGTTCTTCAGTTTTAAAGAAAACTAAGCACAGACTTACCTGCTATACAGTTCCTAAGCTGACATTCAAAGTTCATTTAAAGCTTGGCTAAGCGACATATTTTAGTCTGTTTCGCACAGATGATAGAGTTTCATTCACAAACTTACATTCACAAAAACACACTTAAAATTTTTGATTGTATTTATAAATTGTATGTATCAATTGCATTTATCCATTTAATTGTGATATGTAGTTGGGGAGTACATATTTTTTGCCAAGGCAGACATGCAGACATTAAAAATCATTATGAAAGAGCTGGCTCCCCTTTCCACCATATCATGGGTCCTGGTAATTGAAATCAAGTTGTCAGCATGGTAGCAACTATCTTCACACCTCACAATCCCCATACATTATAAGGTAAAATTATCTGAAATGTTCAACACAATGTACTAAATTCCTCTGTTGTTAATTTGCTGAATGGCTTTTATTCCAAATTTTCAAGATAGAAGTGACACTGGTCCATTACTTAAAAGACAACCTGGATTACTTTAAAGGGTTATTTTCAACATTATGTTTTTCAATAAAATGAGACAAAATTGCAATAAGACAAAATAGCAATCTTAATATATCAAGTAAGGAAGTTGGTAGCTAGTACTAACAATTATGAATGAAAAATCATCTCTAATTTGATCACTATGTATATCAATTTTATGTTATGTGAATGACAATGTGCAGTTTTAGTTTTGCAATGCTCGCTGCAATGTTTTGAAACCAATTAAATATTTTATTATCTAAAACATTTTATTTCAAAAGCCTGATTATTCTTGCTTATTCCTCCCTAGCCCAGTAATTAAATTCCTTTAAAGCCTATGAAATAAATTTCAGGAAGATGTCTTTAGACAGTTCTCATTATCTTTGTTTAATGTGATCAAATTATGTAGTAATTTGTCACAAGATAAGCAGCCTAGGGATGAGATATTGAAAGGAAGCCACACAAAGATTAAAGAGTGAGTCACGGAATGAGAAAAAGATTCAGGAGGGCTGGGTTTTGCTTCTGGACAGTTGCATGAAATTTCTGAAGCTAATGAGAGTTTTACTTTCTGTGTATTAATTGAGCCTCCCATTAGAATTCCCTAATCCTTGAGAACCTTAATTGTCACACAATAAAAACACATCTGCATATAACTGTTGTGTGCAAAAGACAGTTTAAGATTTTAATAATTGTCCTCCAAGTTTGAGAGCACAGTAAAAGGTTCAGCTATACTGATATAGTCATTGCATACCATTACTGCTAAAGTCATTGACAATGTCATTTTTGTTGAGGGGTTTGTTGTCATAAAAATTCTCTACCTAACTTATCTTTACCTTGTATAATCAAATTCTAATTATACATGTTTTAAGGAAATGAATTCCCTTCTTAGTCTCTTTAACAACACATTCATTTATTTCTCACCTCATTTAAAATATATTTTTGAGTTTTCATTAAAAGTTTAAATTAATTAAAATAAGGATTGATTGGGGCACCTGTATATAATAAGAGACTCTGATGAATGATTTTATAATGAAAAGAAATAAACTGAACAAAAATAAAACAAATAAAATTATAAAATAAGTGGGAAATAGTGCAATGAAGGAGAATGAGAATGTTCTTTGATGAAGTGTGATACAACTGACTGTGTAATTTTTTAGTCTTCCTCCTGAGAAAAATATATTCTATATATAAGCATGACTGAAACATCATACATATTCAAAAAGAGAAATACTCTACAAAATGCCAATGTAGCATGCTTCAGCTTTCAAGGTCATAAAACACAAGAAAAAAAATGAGCAAACATTACAGACAAATTAATAGGAATGCAACCGTATCAGAAAGCAGACTGGAAGAGGGTATTTTCTTGCAGTTGAGCTTTTAAAGGAAAGTATAAGACACGTAGGAGGAAAGAATGTGTAAAGGCCATCTAGATCCAAAAGAGCTTACTAAAATATTAAAACAGGAGGCCATGCCATGTTTGTTAGAATATAAACAGTTCTCTTCAGTGGAAAATAATAAATATGGCAAAATAGAGTGCTGGACTGTTATATAGAAGCCAAAAAGTATAAAACTTTGTGTATCAGACTATGAGATGTCAACTTCTCTTCTCAAAATAAGGAAGTATGAATGTTGTGCTAGGAAGCACCTTAAGACCCACATATACAAATCTCCTTTATTCTTATGGAGGATGCACGAGGTATATGAAGGAAATTAGAGACAGTTCCATATGCATGCATTTTAATCAAGGAGAAAAAACTGAAACCTTAAATTTTGTCAGTAATATGAAGAATAAAGAAAATGTAGAGAAGGCAGAAAGGTCTGGGAATCAGTTACAGTAGATTGAACAATTCATTTGAAAGCACTGTAGAACTTCACCAACACTGACCTTTCCTAGATGAGGCCAAAGAATGGTACTGAAAACTGAACAATGGAACACAAGATAAACTAAATTAGTGATAATAACATACTGTATTTTTTTTCATTTTTTAAAATGTAATCATTTTTAACAGTCCAGATTTTATCCTCCTCCTGGTCCACCCTCTGACTGTTCCACTTTCCATACCTCCTCTCTCTGGCTCCATGAGGCTGTCTTCACACCTCCCACCTCTAACCCCCATGCCACCAGACCCCCCACACCCTGGGGACTCCAGTCTCTTGAGGGTTAGGTGCATCTTCTCTGACTGAATCCAAATCCAGTGGTCCACTGCTGTATATGTGTTGGGGGCTCCATATCAGTTGGTGAATGCTACCTGGTTGGTGGCCCAGTGTCTGAGAGATCTCAGGGGTCCAGTTTAGTTGAGACTGCTGGTCCTCCTATAGGGTTGCCCTCCTCCTCCATGTGTACTGCAAAACTAATAGGGGTTCTGAAAGGAAAAATGACTTTTGATTGAGAACCTTAATAGTTCTGGATGGACTTCCAGTCTTGGATACCTCACAACTGTTTTATTTTGTAAAATAGAAACAATAATATGACTGAACTGGTACCAACTGAAGTTATGAAACTTAATAATAAACACTTCCATAAGCTCAAAATTTTCAGTATTATAAGCAAGCATGTTGGTAAACTTAATTACCTTATACTCATGTGGGTATATTAAATTAGATAAATAATTGCATGCAGATGAGCCATCAATTAAAAGAGTAGTTAGGTTGGAAAAATTAATAATGACCTTAGTCAAAGTGTAGATAATCTAATCTATAGATTTCACTGAAAGTGCTTTAAAATTGTACCATATCTTTTGACATGTTTACACAAAATAATTGTAGAAATGAATATTTTCTCTAATTATATCTACAGAGTAGTTGAAAGATACTCAGTTGAAATGAATGCTTTCTCTGCTTCAGTCTTCAGAGTAGTTGAAAGCTGCTTCAGAGAGGTGAAAAGTACTCTCAATGGTATAATAAAATATAATCTGAACTAATATCAACATTAAACCATTTGGTTTACCCTGTCCCCACTATTACAGTTTTAATCTGCCAAGTGCCTTCTAATATCCAATCAAAAACTTGTGCCTAGATGAAACAAAATCCTTCACATTTTGATTACTGGAGTTATCAATAGTAGGCATTATTGTTATTTCAATAGTCTAAGTCTAGAAACCATTTCATATTCTGATATCATCTCTTAGTTTTCTTGACATGATCTACCCAGATGTTACATTGTGGAGTTTACTAAGACTTACTTTTAAACAATCTTCTATCTAATAGCAAAACTCTAAAATCCATATCTATATATCCCCAAGCCTTTATTCAATAGTTGTACTTATTTACCCTACTAAAACTTGAAACAACAAGCTTGCAAAGTTAATTCAATTTATTTTTCATCTCAAACATATTATGTGTAGTTATTTTGCTGTCTCTGAATTTTATCATCTGTTTTACATACCCACTCTATTCACTTTTCTCCAATAGATTGAATATCTACACATAATAATGAAAAAAAAGTATATATTTAATACTCTGGTTTCCCTTTAATTCACTTAATTTGTCTAAATTCCTGCTTATTGTCTTCATATCACATAAAGACACTCTAATTTAATTTTTCAGCCCTTTTAAGCTGTGCCACTTGCTTAACTACCCCTGTTTATTTGGCTTGTTGGTCAAATAGTTTTAAAAAATTCATTATCTTAAAAATCTGGTATTTTCATTATAATTATGTAGGGGTTTTCTGTAAAAATGAGGGGAAACGAACGTCTAAAACATTTTAGAGAAAAATCACCATTGTGGCTCTTTGAACTAATGTAGTTACATCTGATAATGATGTCCATTACTGATGTATTTTGTCTCTAATTTTAATTTTTTTAATAGTTAAAAGAGTCCCCCTTGTAAGTTTTAATAGAAACTGAATAATGTTTAAACCTCAGAGGTCTATAAATATTAATAATGTTATTATGTTATTTAAGAAGGCTTATTTTAAAAGCAAAACAATAACTTAAAAAATTCACACTAGAGGTGAGGAAGTCAATAAAACCTTCTAATCTAGAAGAAAAAAATGTATTGAATCATAAAGAATACAGTGTGTTAAGAAAGGCATTCTTTTGTAAACAAAGAAATACCATATGTACAAGAATTGTGAGTTACAGCTCAGCACATTCTATGAACTACAATCCTTTCAATGTAGAGGAATTGAAGTGAGAGAAGTGAACCTTGCAAGAGCCATAAGGTAGTTACCATCCAAACAGAGATAAAATTAGCGTGAAAACAAAACAAAATAACAATAAAACAAACCTCTCAGTCAAGTGCGATGACAGGTACTGTGACACTGAGCAGTGTTCTCTCTTGTTTGTGCTTACCTTCTGTGACTGTGAAGAGTGCTCTCCCATAACCATCTGTTAACATTCACATTGTGTTAATAATGCTGCACTCTGCACTGACACACTCGTTTCACTTCATTGTCAAGGAGTTTCATCAGAGCAGAAATCAAGCTTTTTTAAGTCATGCATGCAGGGTTAGAATATTTGGTAAACACTGTAGTCAAAAAATATTTGATAGCTTTTCCCCTGCCTGCCACCAAATTGTCTGGAGAATGTTCAGTTGCATTGAGCAGCCAGTTGTCCTCCAGAACGTTCTTTATCACATCCACTCTCTGTCCACCTACATCAGATACGCTTATCCAGAACAATATAGGGATACACCCAACTTCTGGGAGAATTGTAATGCATCCTGAGTACCATTGTCCAGCCAAAGGGTACTGGCCTGCCACCAGGATCATCAAGAATTTGCCCCATCCCAATAGCTAGTACAATATCAAGTTCCAGGGACAACCTGATGGTTAAAGATGATTAAACAAAATGATTACAACCAATAAAGGCTTGTGACATCTTTAGAGCACAACTGCAATACTATATCAAGTCCTGAATATTCTAACACAACCAACACACAAGAAAATAATCTAAAATTCAATCTTTTCTTCTATTTTTATTAATAATTTTATTTGTTTACATTTCAAATGATATCCCCCTTTCCCATTACCCTCCCACAAAACCCCCTTCCTATCTGCCCTCTCTCCCCTCCTCTCCTTTGCCACTATGAGGGTACTCCTCCAACTATTCTACCATTTCCCCCTCACCACTCTAGAATCCCTCTATGCTAGGGCATCAAGCATCAATAGGCCATCCTCTGCTACATATGTATCTGGAGCTCATCCATGCATACTCTTTGGTTGGTGACTTAGTTCCTGGGAACTCTGGGTGGTCTAGTTAGTTGATATTGTTGTTCTTCCTACGGTGTTGCAATACCCTTCAACTCCTTCAGTCCTTCCAGTAGCTCTTCCTTTGGGGTCCCTGGTCTCAGTTCGATGGTTAGTTGTGAGTATCTGCATCCGTGTTGGCCAGGTTGTGGCAGAACCTCTCAGAGAACATCCATATCAAGCTCCTGTTAACGAGCACTTTTTTTTTTTTTTTTTTTTATCAGAATTAGTGTAGGAGTTAATGTCTGCAGATGGGTTAGATCCCTAGGTGTGGTAGTCTCTGGATGGCCTTTCCTTCAATCTCTGTTTCACTTTTTTGTCTGTGTCTTTCCTTAAGCAGGAATATTTCTGAGTTAAAATTTTTAAGATGTGTGGGTGGCCACATTCCTCAACTAGGGGCTGTTCCTATCTAATGGATGTGGTATCTACAGGTTGTACCTCCTCTTTTGTTGAGTATTTCTGCTAAAGTCACCATGGTTGGATACTGTCAATTTCCTGAATTCTAGGAGTTTCTAGTGCCTAACCTGAGTTCTCCATCCCCTATTGTTACAGGTTTCTATTCACTTTCCCGAGCTTCTGTAATTCTTTCCTGTCCCTTGCAATAAAGATGATAGAAAATCTTAGAAAGAAAATGAATGAATCCCTTGAAGAAATAAAGGAAAATACAATCAAACAAAGAGAGGTCTTTAAAGGGGAAACAAATATACTCCTTAAGGTAATACAAGAAAATACAATTAAAAAGGTGAAGAAAATAAATATAACTTTTCAAGAGCTGAAATTAGAAGAAGCAATAAAGAAAACCCAAAACAGTGAATACTGGAAATGGAAACCCTAAGAAAGAGAACAGGAACTACTGACCAAAGTATCATTAACAGAATACAAAAGATAGAAATGGAATCTCAGGCAAAGAAGACTCAAAGGAATAGAAGGAATAGAAGATAGAAAAGAAATTTCTAAATCAAAAAAGTTCATGGCAGAAAACATCCAAGTCTGGGAAACTATAAAAAAAAATCTAAGAAAAATAAGAATAGAAGAAAGAAAAGAGTTCCAGCTCTAAGGACTGAAAAATATTTTCAACAAAATTGTAGAAGAAATATTTCCCAACCTAAAGAAAGAGATGCCTATAAACATATAAGAAGCTTGCAAAACATCATTATACTGTATTAGAAGGAAAATCCTCCTTCCACATAATAACCAAAACACTAAATCTGCAGAACAAAGAAAGAATATTAAACATGGCAAGGGAAAACATTCAGGAAACCTTCAATGGCAGACAGAATTATACCCAATTTCCCAACAGAGACTCTAAAAGCTACAAGGGACTAGACCGATATGTTGCAACTTCTAAAAATAACCACAGATGCTAATCTAGATTACTATACACATCAAAGTTCTCAATCACCATACATGAAAAAAAACCAAGATATTTCAATAAAAACATTAAACAATATCTATCCATGAATCCAGGCATATAGAAAATATTAGAAGGAAAACTCCAACCCAAGGATGATAACAATATCCAAGTAAACACAGGATATAAGTAATTCCATACCAGAAAAAAATAAGGGAACTTGCGTGCGCGCACACACACACACACACACACACACACANAGAGAGAGAGAGAGAGAGAGAGAGAGAGAGAGAGAGAGATTGAGAGAGAGAGAAACTAACATCACCAACATCAATATAATGGAAATTAAAAATCATTGCTCATAGTATCACATATGTCTTCAATTCTCCAATAAAAGAACAGGCTAACACAATGGATACAAAATGACATTTTTATAAGAAACACAATTAAGCTATATAGATAAATATTACTTCAGAGTAAAGGGTTGGAAATTGTCTTTCAAGTAAAAAGATCCAAGCAGAAATATGGAGTAGCCAATTTTTAATATCACATATTTATCTGATAAAACAAACTTTCAACCAAAGTTAATCAAGAGAAAGGGGAGAACATTTTATACTCATCAAAGGAAAACTCTATCAAGATGATATCTAAGTTCTGAACATTTATGCTTCAAACATCAGGGTACCCACATTTGTAAAACAAATGCTCCTAAAGCTGAAATCACACAGAGAACCCCACATATTAATAATTGGAGACTTCAACACCCAACTATCAACAATTAACAGGTCATCCAGACAAAATCTAATAAAACCAACCAATATTATGTATCAAATTATCCTAGCAGACACATTCAGATATTTCGCTCAAACAGAAAATAATATACTTTCAACTCAGAACCTCATGAATCCTTCTCCAAAACTGACCCTGTATAGTACTTCACAAAGAAAGCCTTATCAGATACAAAAACATTGAAATACTCCCATCTAATCAGATCACCATGGATTAAAGCTGGACTTCAACAACAACAGAAACACCAGAAAGTCTACATTTATAGAAACTGAACAACACACTACTCAATGGTCTCTGGGTCAGAGAATAAGCACAGAAAGTTAGTCAAACTAACAAAAGCACAGAGAAACAGTATCCAAATTAACAAAATCAGAAATGAAATGTGAGAAATAACAACAAACAAAGAAGTAATTCAAAGAATCAATAGGTCCTACTTCAGAAGCCTATACTCTGACAAATTGGTAATTCTCAATGAAATGGATGATTTTCTAAATAGACCACTTACTAAAGTTAAATCAAGAGCATATAAACTATTAAAACAATACTAAAGCCTCTAAGGAAATAGAAGCAGTCATTAAAAGTCTCTAAAACAAACAAACAAACAAACAAAAGCCTTGATCAGGATAGTTTAATACAAAAGAGCTAATACCAATACTCTTCAAACTATTCCATAAAATACATACTTAAGGAACACTGTGAAACTCATTCTATGAAGCAACATAACCCTGATACCTAAACCACACAAAGACTCAACAAAGAAAGAAAATGTCATATGAATTTCACTTAAAACACTGATGAAAAAATTTCAGTAAAATACTCAGAAACTGAATCTAGGAGTGCATCCAGTTGGCTTCATCCTTGGGGTGAAGTTATGGTTCAATATACAAAAGTCCACCAAAAATAATCCACTGTATAAACAAACTGGAAAAAAAATCACAGGATCATCTCATAGATGATTTTTTATTGGATATTTTCTTTATTTACATTTTAAATGTTATGCCTTTCCCAGTTTCCCTTCCTCCTGGAAACATCCTATCACATCCTCCCTCTACCTGCTTCTATGAAGGTGTTCCTCCAATCACCCACCCATTCCCAACTTCCTGCCCTCTACTCCCCTACACTGAGGTATCAATCAAGCCTTCATAGAACTAATGAAGGCCTTCATCCTTCCAATGATGCATGACAAGGCCATGCTCTGCTACAGATGCAGCTGGAGACATGTGTACTTTAGACAACTAAAGCATATCAAGAGTATACAAATTAGAAAGGAAAACCAAAAATATTGCTATTTGAGCATGATATGTTACTATACATGAGCAACCTCAAAATTTATGTCAGAGAACGCCTAAGGCTGATAACACCTTCAGCAAAGTGGTTGGATACATAATTTTTTGTTTGTTTGTTTTTGTTTTTTCAAGACAGAGTTTCTCTGTATAGCCCTGGCTGTCCTGGAACTCACTTTGTAGATCAGGCTGGCCTTGAACTCAGAAATCTGCCTGCCTCTGTCTCCTAAGTGCTGGGATTAAAGGCATGCACCACTACTGCCCAGCTGGTTAGATACATAATTAATTCAAAAAATTAGTATCTCTTCTTTAGGCAAATTGTAAATGGGTCAAGAAACAAATTAAGGAACCAAGACCCTTTATATTACCCGCGAATAATATAAAATATCTTAGTGTACCTCTAACCAAGCAAGTGAAAGACCTATATGACAAGAACTTCAAGTCCCTGAAGAAAGAAATTGAGAAAGACATCAGAAGATGGAAAGATCTACCATGGTCATGGATCAGTAGGATTAACATAATGAAAATGGTCTACAGAAAAGCAATCTACAGCTTCAATGCAATTCCCATCAAAACAATTCTTCATAGACTTTGAAGGAGCAATTATCAACTTCATGTAAACATCTAAAAAATCCTAGGATAGCTAAAAAATAATCCTGAGTAATAAAACAACATCTGAAGGTATCACTGTCCCTTACCGCAAACTGTACTGAAGAGCAATAGCAACAAAAATTGCATAAGTATTGGTATAGTAACTGAGAGCTTGATCAATGAAAATGAATCAAAGTCCCTGAAACAAACCCACCTAACTATACACACTTCATTTTGACAAAGAAAACCATATAATGGAAAAAAAGCGAAAGCATCTTCAACAAATGGTGCTGGTAAAAGGTGCATGTAAAAGGATGCAAATAAATCCATATCTATCACCATACACAAAATTCAAGTCCTACTGAATCAAAATATAAAATGGGACACACCAAATCTAATATAACAGAAAGTGAGGAATATCCCTAAACTCATTGGTATAGGAGATAGAATTCTGAACAGAATACCAGTGGCTTTGTCTTTAAGATTAACAATTGACAAATTTAGCTTCATGGAACAGAAAAAAGTCTGTAAGGCAAAGGACACTGTCAATAGGACAAAATGACAGCATATAAATTGGGAAAGGATGTTATCCATACCTACATCCAAGACAAGGCTATTATCCAAAATATATAAATAACTCAAAAATTAGAAATCAATAATCTAAATAACCCAATTAAATAATTACAACAGAGCTAAACAATTCTCAACAGAATTTAAAATGGCCAAGAAACACATAAAGAAATGTTCATTTCCTTAGTCATTAGGGAAATGCAGATCAAAATGACCCTGAGATTCAATCTTATACCCATCTGCATGGCTACAAAAAAATTCTCTAGTGATAGCAAATGCTACCAAGGATACAGAGCAAAGGGAACATTCCTTCATTGCAGGTGGGAGTGAAAATTTATCAATCACTTTGGAAATCAAGTTGCCAGTTTCTTAGAAAACTGGGAATAGTTCTATGTCAAGACCCAGCTATGCCACTCCTGGACATATACCCCAAATACCCCACCATCCCACAAAGATAGCTATGGTCATAACAGTGTTATTCATAATAGCCAAAAACCGGAAACAACCTAGATATTCCTCAAATGAAAACTGGAAAAGAAAATGTGGTAAATCTACAAATCGGAATACAATTCAGCTATTAAAAACAATAACATGAAATTTGAATGCAATGTATGGAACTTGAAAATACTGTCCAGAGTGAGGTAACGCAGATCTAGAAAGACATGTATTGTATGTACTCACTTAAAAGTGGACAGTAGCCATAAAGTCTAGGATAACCATGCTACAATCCACAGAAGAAAAAAACAAAACAAAAAACAACAACAAAAAAAAACCAAAAAAGAAACAAACAAACAAAAAACTGGGTAATAAGGAGGTTCCAAAGGAGGATGCACAAATATTACATAGAAGAGGAAACTAGTCATTTGAGGTGGATGGACAGACAATATATGCAGGGTAAAGATGGAGCAGAGACTTTTTGGAAGCAACCAACAAATGACTGCCCCTTCCATGTGAAAGAGCCAACCTCTGATGTTATTAATGATACTTTGAGGTGCTTTCAGACAGGAATCTAGCATAACTGTGTCCTGAGAGGCTTTATACAGCAGCAGATGGAGGTAGATGCAGAGACCCACAGCCAAAAAGCAGGTAGAGCCTGGGTAGTCCTTTAAAAGAATGGGGTGTAGAGGTAAGCAAGTCTGAAGAGTCATGGACACCAGAAAAGTTCAAACAGAGTCAACTAACCTGAGAACATGCAGGTACTAGACCTGGATCCCCTACCCATTTTTAGAAAATGTATAACTGGTGTTCATGTGGTTCATTTAAAAAATGGAATATGGACTGTCTCTGTCTCTGTTCCCTGCCATTGGATTTCCCTCACATACACACACTTGGACTGCCTGGTTGGACCTCAGTGGGAGAGGATGTACCTAGATTACCCTATGGAGGGATGGTAACCACAGGGGTTTCCCCTTCTTTGAGGAGAAAGGGGGGCAGCAATGGAAGGAGGGATTTATAAGAAACAGACTGTGAAGAGATAAGGGGGGGGGATTGTGATTGGGGATAAAGTGTACTACATTAAATAATTAAATAAGCAGATAGATGATAGATACATGAACACATACATACACAAGTAGAGAGATGATAAATAGATACGTTTTTAATAGATAAATGAAAGTATCTTGACTTTGTCCTCTTAAATCAAAACGGGCTGCAGATGTAAAAAGGGGATTAATTAAAAATAATGAAAATCAATAAGATAAGATCATGTTTTTCCAGGTCACTACTCCGGTGAAATGTGAAAACAAGAACTTTCCCTGGTATGTTTGTAACTATGTCTTCTGCAAAGATAAGTATGCATGGGGTTTCAAGATAGCTCTGCAGGTATAAAAAGAATGTGTTGCACAAACCAACAACATCATTTCATTCTTAGATGAAACAAAAAAGGATTAAAAGGAGAACAGAATGTGATCAGGTCATCTCTGACTTTAATCTGCATACCTTTGTTCTCACAGGCACTCACAGATAGAAAGAAAGAACACACTGATGGTAATGAAGAGTCAGGAGCAAGAGGAAGAAAAAGAGAAAACCATCATTTTCATGTAGTACTTGATCTTAGTTTATTATATGCTCTGCTCTGAAATGTAATGTTTGATGAGATATTGGATAAATTTATAAACTTTTATGTCTTTGAGATACAAGAAAAAATTTGCAATAAATATTTTTTGTGTGTTTCTTTAAAAATCTAAACTGAGGATAACTAAAAGCATAATGAATAATATATTTTATTTTAATACTTACAATAATGAGATTTTAATAAGGAGTGCCTTTAATGAAATACCTTTCAAGAACAGAGGAAAGAAACAATTTTATTTTGTAACTAGTAAATTATTCACGTTCATTTCAAATCACAATGTTTTTTGGTTATATCCTATAAGATACTTAAAATATTTATTAAAAATAAACTTTTTCTAGAGATATGGGTCTCATATAAACAAGCCGCAAAATCTTCATCACAAAGATCATAGTATTTCTCAAATAATGCAGGATAAAACTTAAGAAAACTTAATTACTTTCTATATAAATTATTATTTTTCAATATGTAAAAGCACAATTCTGCCTGCTCTTTTCAAATAAAATTGTTTCAATAATTTCTTTTATATTTGAGAATATCAGAAGATCATATCATTAATTGATTCTCTTTCCTCCCTCCAAAGAATCTCACATACCACTCTTGTTGTTTTTTAGATTCATGGCCTCTTGTAAACATTAGTTGTTGCTACATGCATATATTATACACATACATATTCCTAAGAACAGAAATATTTCTTGATTATTTTGCATTGTATTACTTTTATGAATCTTTATATGACTGATAATTTGATACAGGGTAACCAATTGGTGTGTTCTTCCTCAGTATACACTATTTTACTTGCTCACTGCATTTCTTAGTTGCCTGTCAGTTTTTTGTAGAGTGGACACTTCATTAGTTTATCCCAGCATTTTTAACATGTCTATTGATGAAGAATATAAATACCTCTATATGAGCTTTTAGCAGTTGCCCCTTACTAAACCATACTTTACTAGTTTATATTAAATTATTAGTATTATTTGATATAAACAACAATAGTAGAAGATATAATAGTGTTATGAGGATTTCTTCAATGTCTAATATATTTGAATATACATAATTTCAACATTTACACATCATAATAAGTTTCTAGTAAGTAGAATTTCCAGGCAAAATGCACTGAAGACAAATCACTTACAGTCTGTTAATTAGTTTCCATTGCTGTGTTATCTGTTATCCATTAAAAAAAAATGAAAGAAAGAAAGAATCTGTTTAAGAAGGAATTTTTGGCTTGCAGTGTGAGAGACTCACCTTAGAGAGACTAATGCTTTCATAGTTGAATTGCCTTTCTTGCATCAAGGTGAAAGAGGCATGCTATATTACAAAGAACAAGAGGCAAATAGGGGAGAAGCTGTTAAGTATTGTTTTCCAATATTTACTATATTCTCTCAATGATTTCATATTCTATATATACCTTACAGAATGGTTCTCATTCCAAGGACTACATATCTCCTTAGAGGTAATACCATTGGGGATCAAACCTTTAAAACATAGAACTATGGGGACCATTTCACATGTGAACTATAGAATATGGCAACACATAATTCGACAGATATTGAAATGTCAGTAATTCCTCTTTTTAAAAATGATTCAATACCTGAAGACCCAGCAATACCACTCTTAGGAATATACCAAAATATGACCAACCATGCCACAGGGGCACATGTTCCACTTTGTTCTTAGCAGACCTGTTTGTAATAGCCAGAAGCTGGAAACAACCAAGATGTTCCATGACAGAAGAATGAATACAGAAAATGTGGTTCATTTACCCAATGGAATACTACTCAGCTAATAGGAATGAGGACATCTTGAATTGTGTAGGCAAATGGATGGAACTAAAAAATATCATCCTGAGTGAGGTCACTTAGACCCAAAATGATATGTATGGTATACATTCATTAATAAGTGGAAATTAGCCACCCCACCCCCCAAAAAGTACAGAATACCCAAGATACAGTCCACAGAATTCAGAAAGATCAACAAGCTGAAGTGCCCAAGTGAGGATGCCTCAGTCCCACTTGGATGGGAAAAAAAAAAAAACAATCACAAAAGGGGAGGGATGGAGAGACCAGAGAGGGAAAGTAGACAGGGGGGATAGAGGGGAACATGATGTGGTACTGGGAGTCAGCTGAAAGAATGGAAAACAGGCAACCTTAGGAGGTAGGAGAATGGTGGAACCTTCCGGAATGTACCAGAGACCTGGGAGCTGAGAGAATCAGAAATCAAACAGAGTAGGGAGAGGGAACTTGTAAATCCCACCTTCAGCAGAAAGTTAGAGCATCAAGTGAGGGATGGGGTTGCCATTCCACAGTCACAACTCTGTCCCATAATTGTTTCTGTCTGAAATAACTGCAGGGATGGAAATGGAGAGGAGCTTGAAGGAAAGAAGATCCAGCAACAGGCCCAAAGTCGGTTCTAGCTCAAGGGGAGATCTCAAGGCATGACACTAATATTGAGGCTATGGAGCATTCACAAAAGGGAACTATCATGATTATCCCTGAAAGACCCAACAAGCAGCTGGAAAGGTCAGATGCAGATATTTGCATCCAATCAGTGGACAGAAGCTGCTGACCCCTGTGGTTGAATTAGGGAAAAGCTTTAAGAAGTGGAGGAGGACTGCAACCTTGTTGGAGGAACAGCAGTCTTTTTTTTTTTTAATTATTTTATTAGATATTTTCTTCATTTACACTTCAAATGCTATTCTGAAAGTCCCCTACACACTCCCCCCTCCCTGCTCCCCTACCCACTCACTCCCAATTCTTGGTACTGGCATTCCCCTGTATGGGGCATATAAAGTTTGCAAGATCAAGTAGCCTCTCTTCCCAAGGATGGCCGACTAGGCCCTTGTGCTATATATGCAGCTAGAGACACAAGCTCTGGGGGTACTGATTAGTTCATATTGTTGTTCTACCTATAGGGTTGCAGACCCCTTAAGCTCCTTGGGTATTTTCTCTAGTTCCTCCATTGGGAGCCCTGTGTTCCATCCTATAGATGACTGTGAGCATCCAGTTCTGTATTTGCCAGGTACTGACATAGCCTCACAAGAGACAGCTATATCAGGGTCCTTTCAGCAAAATCTTGCTGGTGTATGCAATTGTGTCTGTGTTTGGTGGCTGATTATGGGATGGGCCCCCGGGTGGGGCAATCTGGATGGTCCATCCTTTTGTCTTAGCTCCAAACTTTGTCTCTGCAACTCCTTCCATGGGTATNTTATTCCCTATTTTAGGGAGGAATGAAGTATCCACGTGTTGGTCTTCCTTCTTCTTGATTTTTCTTATGTTTTAGAGATTATATCTCTTTCTTCATATCCTCACCAGCATCTGTTGTCACCTGAATTTTTGATCCAAGCCATTCTGACTGGTGTGAGGTGGAATCTCAGGGTTGTTTTGATTTGCATTTCCCTGATGAATAAGGATGTTGAACATTTTTTCAAGTGCTTCTCAGTCCTTTGGTATTCCTCAGTTGAGAATTCTTTGTTTAGCTCTGTACCCCATTTTTAATGGGGTTATTTGAATTTCTGGAGTTCAGCTTCTTGAGCTCTTTGTATATATTGGATGTTAGTCCCCTATCAGATTTAGGATTGGTAAAAATTCTTTCCCAATCTGTTGGTAGTCTTTTTGTCTTATTGACAGTATCTTTTGCCCTTCAGAAGCTTTGCAATTTTATGAGGTCCCATTTGACTCTTGATCTTACAGCTCAGACCAGTCTTAATTAATCTGGACCCCTAGAGCTCTAAAACACTGGGCCACCAACCAGGCAGCATACATCAACTTATATGAGTCCCCCAGAACATATACAGAAGAAGACTTCCTGGTCTGGCTTTAGTCAGAGAAGATGCACCTAACTCTTAAGAAACTGGAGGCCCCAGGGAGATTAGAGGCTTGGTGGGGTGGGGAATGTAGAGTAGAGACATCTTCCTGGAGACAGGGACAGGGAGAGGAAGTATGGGATGTGGAACAGTTGGAGGGTAGGAGACAGGGACATGAGGAGGAGGTATGGGACGTGGAACAGGTGGAGGGTGAACCAGGAGGGCAATAAAATCTTCAGTTAAATATATATATATATATATATATATATATATATATATATATATATATATATATATAGAGAGAGAGAGAGAGAGAGAGAGAGAGAGAGATTTAAAAAATGATTCTGTACAGTAAAATTTAAGGGCAAGTGTTCAGATAAGTAGAGATGTGGAGTCTTTGTCTATAAACATGTATATTTGAAAATAATATCAGGAAGAAATGAAATGAAGCTGAAGATCAAATATTTAAGTGCTTGAGGTAATCATATAGTGAAATTACACAGTGTTGCATGCCTACCACTTGTACCTTAATTGAGTTTTGCCCTGTGTCCTGCTTTGTTGCTATAGCTACTTATGGCTATTTTTAACAATAAAATAAGCTGAGCATAAAGGTACTTAGTTATAAGTAAATAATTTTCTTTCTTAAAATATCATTCAAATCTAACATTATAATCTAAAGTTCAAATATGAAACTAGGAGGCAGTAGTTCAGTCAACATGACTAAACAAAGACTTTACAGTATTGAAAACTAGAAAATGATGACTGTCTTGCTTGATTGCTTTCATTATGTATTATGGAAAAATCTACTATAGTATCTTTTGCAAGGACAATTTGCTAAATAAATTAAATATAAATTGGCCAAGTGAAGATAGACAGATTAGTAAAATCACTCACATCACATTAGATTCACATATTACATAGAGCTTTGTATATAGATGTATAAAATTTGTATGGATCAGTGTCTAAAAAAAGTTATTTGCAGAATCAATCCTTCAGAATGTTTTTTCTGTAAACACTAATATAAAAACTATTTTTTCTGCAGAATTAGCATGGTCTTGTACAAATTTTATTGAATGAAAATATAGACTTATGAACAGAGAAAGGTTCCTCATGAGAATCACCAAAAGTCAAATATGTTGAGTAATTTCTGAATGAATGACAAAGCCTTAATCTGATGAGTGTTTATTCTCCATGTCTTTCACAGTCAAACAGCATAGCTTTATGTCAGGGAATCTTCAATAATGGAGCAAAAGTTATAGCTCCAATACACACTGACCACATACTTCCTTGTACCTGTTTCAATATATAGATAGCATTTCTCAGTTCTTCTAATACCAGAGTCATAAATAGTATAAAAGGAAAACACTTAATGTTATTAATATGTTCAATTATCGCTGCTATATTTTTAAAGACAACTCATCATTTTCACTTTATAATAGATAAAATTAAATAATGTTCTTCATTCATTTTATAAACATTTGGTGAATGTTATTATAATATTAATAAAATCTATTTAATCAAATTTAACTATAAAATATTAGTTTTAATTATAGCTACATTCTATCTTCATAAACTTTATAAATTCTACCAAAAATCAAATGTTGACAGTTTATTATATATATGTGTATATATACACATAATTATATATACACATAATTGTTCATGTAATTTATCTGAATTTGTCATAAAAGAAAAAGAGGAGCAATAGATGGCTCAACTACAAAGGTGTGTCACCCTGTGCTTAACAACTTGCTATTAATCAAAAGGTTCTACATGGTAGAAGAGTATCAACTCATGTAACTTGTCTTCTGACCTCCAAATTCAACCACTAAAATAAATATATGCTTGGACACATATCAATTAATAATAAGTAATAATAAGTAAAAGATTAACAATATCATTATTTAATAATAATAATAACATTAATGGCATCTTGTAGTCATGCTGCTCTATAGCTTAATCTGTTGTAAATCTCTTATAAATTGTAAGTTTTGAATAAAAATGCTCATTGTTTTATTCTCATTGGGAATCACAAATTTTGCAGCCATCTCTGACATCATTAGGAAATCCTATCTTATATGTAGATATTACCTAAAGTTTGTTAAGAATGCCCATGTGTTCATAAGAGTCTTCAAAGTTGAAAATATCTTGAAGTATTTTCTAAAGATCAAAAGACCCATGTTTATTTACATTGCCCATCATGCTTAAGAATTTTTTATAAAACAGTTTGGTTTAGTGAGTTAATTTCCTCATTCTATCCAATCCTTGTGTTTTTCTGGCATTTCATTTGTCTTTTTTTTTTTTTTTTTTTTCATCACACAAGGTTCTCCTGTATATACCACTGACTAAAAACAAGCTTCTTAAACTTTTTCTCTAGTCTAGGCTGGACTCTACATTGAGCTCTTCCTATTACTGCCTCTGAAGTCTGGGATTACAGGAATACCTTCTATGGTTTTAACTGGCTCCCTCAGTTCTGACTCTTAACTCAGTTCCTGGATCCATGCCGAGGTCAACTGATTCATTGCAAAGTCAAGATGATGAAGTAGTATGTTCTATATTCTGAATAGTCTAACTTTAAATGTAGACATTGAATATCTCTCTTCTAAAGAATTTATTAATGTAATTTGTTAATGCAGTTTCTGTAGAACAAATGCCTATTTATTATTCTCAATTCATTTTTGCCCAGGCTTTCTCTACGACTATGTTAAGTAGATCACATAAATGTATATTATAACTGTGACTTGCTTGTAGAAGTTTATTTCTTCCAAAGCATTGGGTGCTATGCTACATAAATACACATATAACTTTTTTCTATGTCTGTACTGCATAAATGCATGTACCTAAAATTTATTATTCTAGAAGCAGTGGAGCTTGTCAGATCAGTGTCAATAAACACAGTGGATTCAAGTCTCATTGACTAGCCAACTTTATTCAGAGCATCAGACAATTTATACTCTGAGTTTTATGAACAGTCACATGAGTAAAATGTACAATCACAGCAACAAGCCCTTCAGAGCATACAAGACACATGGTGCCAAAATGTGATGTTTCATAGAGGGATTTGAACAAATAACAATAGCCAACTGTAACAAATAATATGAAATATGATCATTCCTATCCAAAACACCTGGGAGGAGCACAAAACACATTCCCAATAATTATTCTGTGTTTTTAAGAATCTGAGGTCAAAAGACATTTGTCTTGTTTTCTTGGAGTTTTCTCACAAACTCTCAGAATTCTCCTCACATGACTCCATTTTAAGTCCATTTTCTGACACCTACAAAAATATGCATACAAATATAATTACATAAATATGCAAATATATACAGAATATTCATCCCTACATATTTGAGTATATGTGGTTATGGGAACACACAGTTTTGTGCAGTATTTTATAATTGAATAAAATATGAAGAGCATTGTCATTCATGACTTTATTTTTTTTAAAAAATAGTGGTATCTTCAGAAATGGTAAGTGCTTAAGAGCATTTACTCTGCTTACCCATTCCTAGCCAGAAGATCAAACATCGTCTATGAGACCATGTTTCCTAAAAATAATAGTCAAGTGGAATCTATGGTGCTTCAGTGTAGTAGCTGCCTAGGGAAGACTTGAGCAATGCCAACAGCAGTAACATGTCCTCCTTATAGGTAAAACCCTATCTCTAGATAAAAAGCTAAATACTGCTGAGAGGAAGAATTCTCATCCCTGGGAATGATGCCCCTAATTGATTTTCTGATGCTAAGTGGTCAGTACGGAAATCATATTCATACAAACAACATTAAACAGACATAGCAGGATGTATTAAAATACTTATAAATTCATAAATAATCATTATAACAAGAAAAAATGGGATCATCATTTGAGAGGAAGTCATGTGAACCCATGGGAGGAATTAGAGAGAATAAATGGAAGTGATGAAATTGTGTCATATTATTTGTTAATTTATGAGATTGTAATTTAATTACATTTTACCCTTCCATTTCATCTTTTAAACTCTCATATCCTCCCTTTTTCAAATTCATAGCATCTTATTAATTGCTATTTCATGAATATATACATATATATCCATATTTTATATTCATATTTTATATTCATATTTTATATGTTATATATATATGTGTGTATATATATATATATATATATATATATATATATATTATGACCTGTTAAGTGCACAGAATATTACTTGTATATATTTTTTTTCAAGTCTCTCCACTTGCAGTTATTTTCATTTAACTAGTTATTACCCAGCTTTTAAAAACCATATTCTAAGTACTAGAATAATATTTTTACAAAGTTAATCACAAACAATCATGTAATTTAATAGAAATCATCAAGACAAATATTTTTTATGTAAAGAAAGTAAAGCTCATAAATTCAGGTTATTATATTTTCGAAACACATGATGTCAGCATTACTTCTACCTAATTTGCAAAACTTGAGAAAGAAATAGATTAATAAGGGCTACAAATAAATTCCTTTCAGGAATATTCATGTGTATCTCAAAATGGTGAGGCTAACATGTATGTCTAGCTTCTTTATCATATGAGATTATGTAATATTCTATTGAGAGAAAGGCATACTAATTATTCCATTTTTCATAAGCTATTCTGTTTTAAGACAGATATGTGTCGAGTCTTACAAGCAGCATATAAAAATTAGCCAGAAGAAGTTTCATATTAATGAATAACATTATTTCTCTGGCGAGTCACTGTGCTCTCAGGAAGTGACTTTTAATGAGAACACCGATGTTTATGCTAAATTACCTGTAATGCCAACTGGAGTTGCAAAGGCACCTCACCATTAGGAAGACTGATTTTCCCTCGGAGTATTGCTTTGCATCAGACATGGCCTTCACATTAGCTGAAGAAGAAATAATGAGTGTAATTGACAGGAGTTCTAATGACTTCAAGAGAGGCAGAAGAGCTGTAACTCACCATGGAGAGGGCAATGTAGCTGCCAGGAAGAAACCCAACAACTCTGAAAACAAGCTAATCACATGATTTAGGATTTTTTTTTTCTTTTCTCATCCTTTCTCCTTTGTAGTTAAAAGTATAAAGACCACACTTTTATTTCTTTTATCCTCTGGTCAACACAATGAGATTTTCAGTATAACAGAACACAATCAAAATAATTTGATTGGTTTTTGAGTATATATCTTTCTAAAAGTGTAAATTTTGTTAAATATTTCAGGTGGTCCTTTCTTTGTATTATCTAATTTGAAAGCCCCTTTGTTATCAGGTTTCTGTCACCAAGCACATATCTGTCAAAAGATTCAGTATTTTTAACAATATCAGTCCAGGTGTTTGTGTGTCCACTCAGTTCTCTGACCCTGTGATATTATTTTCTCTTTCCTGGTCTTGAGAAATAAACCAGAACTAGTCTCTTTTTTCCCATTAAAAATGTTCTTTCCTGAATGACTTCTCACAATAATTCTATACTTATCCAGACTTAACCAAAATTCAATGAAAGATTTCAGAAAGAGGGCATCACTAAATATAAAGCGAATAACACCAATGAACTGTTGCTGCAAAGTACAACGAGAGAGAGAGAGAGAGAGAGAGAGAGAGAGAGAGAGAGAGAGAGAGAGAGAGAGAGAGAGAGAGAGAGATTCATTTCAATCAAGGAAACAGTGAAGCAAGAAGCCACTATGATTTTATATATTGATCCAGTGTGCACTCAACCATTTTATTTTAGTTTCATAAAAATACTGCTGATTTAAAAACACAGGTTTTTATCAACCCATGAGAGAAGATTATTCCAATAACCTCATTTCCTCAATGGACAGACTATCTAAAAAAGAAAAAAAGAAACAGAAAAATCAAAATTAGATTGCATCATATTGTTTATGTCTTTCAATTTTACTATTATATTATGATAAAATAATAGTATTTACAATGTTTAAACAATTGCATTTTGTTAAGCTGATGAATAGCCTTTTAACATGAGGGAAGAGTACTTGCACACATCACACATTTAAATAAATTTAAAGTCCTAATTTCCCATTTTGTTACTTATATCACAAAGTTTACATCATTCACTTACATTTTTATTTCCCCAGTTTCTCTTGCCTTATATTAAGGATGATATGTCAAATTAAAGTTTCTTCAAACTAATTAATTTTTAAGAACATGCCTTGGAAAGCCATAATGACTCAATTTATGACTGTACCTTACAGAACATTCTTTTCATAACTAAAGAATTTTAGTTTTATGTTTTTTATCTTTGTCACTGTAACTTTTTTCTATCATTCCACATAGTCATTTGTAAGATCCCCCTACAATTTTGGAGAGGCTTCTAGAAGCATAGTAATGTTTGGTTTATGTGATTTTCAAAGCGTTTTCATTTATTTGCATTTTCTTATTTTGATTTACTGTTTTAATAATGTTATTTTCTCTTTAAAGTTCTATGTATGCATTTTAATGCACATTGTAGTGACCTATTTATTCTTTTATTCAGCCTCACTTAGCCAGTGTTTGGAATGTGAAATGTTCCCCTCAGGCTCATGTGCTTGAATACTTGGTCCCCACTGGTGGTATTGCTTAGAAGATTGTGAGACTTTAAGGAAAAGAAGGGCATGGTGTTTCATGAGCAGTGGTCTTTGAAGTTTATGCACACCATCTTTTATGAGTCCACTGTTTCTTGACACAGCAAGTTGTGAAGAGCTAGAATATCATGCTTTCTTTACTGAGGACTGAGAAGATATATCCTCTATACTTATTCCTCCTTGTTAGACTGAAATCCCTTGATCCATGCATCAAAATCCTTCTTTAAATCACTTAGAAACTTGTCAAGATTATTAGAAAGTTAAATAACAAAAACGTTTCTTCTATCTTTTATGCTGTTGTCTTTAAATGCAAACCATTTTTTGGATATTTTATTTATTTACATTTAAACTGCAATCCCGTTTTCCTGTTTCCTCTCCAGAAATCTTGTATTTGATTCCCCTCCCCCTGCTTCTATGAGGATGCTTACCCACCCACACACTCACTCCTTCCTCCCTGCCCTGGCATTCCCCTACACTGGGGCTTTGAGCCTTTTCATAACCAAGGACTTCTCTTCCCATTGATGCCCAACAAGGCCATCTTCTGCTACATATGCAGGTGGAGCCATGAGTTGCTCCATGAGCACTCTGCGGTTGGTGGTTTAGTCCCTGCGAGCTCTCTATCATTTCTTAACAATAGTCCAGATGATATCAGCAGATGTCCTTTGTGTAGTTATGCGGACTTTCATTACTGGGTTAAGCCTTCATTAGTGATTTTGACATTCACTGGTGCCATCAGGGATGGTCTGATCCTTGACTTCTGATCCTATAATCATGACTATTCTTATATATGCTCCCTCATTCTTTAACCATACTTTTCAAAATTCAATAATCCAAATACTGTATGTTTATTTCAGACATATGGAATGGGAATGTGGAAAGGAATCCAAGGTATTATGCAATTTACTGACTCTGCTATGACCTCTCTCTCTCTCTCTCTCTCTCTCTCTCTCTCTCTCTCTCTCTCTCTCTCTCTCTCAGTGTATTTCTACTTGCACTTTTGATTATCCCTTCGTGAGTTTCCAATATTAATGGGAAAAATTATAAATACAGAAATACGTGTGAACCAATGGTTTTCTCTGGATTCAGAAAACCTTTCTCTTAGGTATAAAGATTAGAGAAATGATTATAAGATGAAATTCCACTATTTGGAATTTGAAAAGGGCATTGTAATATAACTAGAATAGACTTTTAAAAAGATTAGAATATAATTCTTTGGATACAACTGTATTGGGAGAATGATCCACTAGCTCTAAAATTGATCAAGGCTTGAATAATTCATGCTAAAATTTGCCTCTGATTGTTGGAAAGCAGGTATTTACAAAATGCAATGGTTTTATTTTCCATCAGATCAGCAATTACACAGAAATGTATCTGCCACCTTTGAGAAAAATTGAAGATAGAGTGAAAAAATTCTAAATGAATGGATGAATATATGTGTGTGTGTGTGTGTGTGTACATTCATGTATAAATAAATTAGGATCGGATAATATCATATCACTTAAAATATCAAAGATGTTTTTGCAACAGATTTATGTGACTCCATTTAGCAGACCTTCCTCCGAAGTCTATGAATTTTTTATGTTTATGGATGATGATACAAAATGGCCTCCTTATAGTATATGTCACAACATTCTTTAAGGTTTTGAGAAACAAATAACTGAATCAAGTAAATTTTCATTACTCAGCTTTTAAAAAAAAATAACATTAGAATATTTCTGGAAAAATGGATAGAACTTCAAAAAATCATCCTGAGTAAGATAATCCAGATCAAGAAAGATAAATGAGATCTGTACTTGCTTATAGTGAATATTGTCTATAAAGATGATAATTATGTTATATTCTACATTATAACTTAAGTAAATAAATTTTAGCAAACACTTCTTCCAAGATGTATATAAACTTAATGTTTCAGAAAATTGTTTATTATATATTTTAAACATAACAGGAGCATATTATATCACAGATCTAGGGATGACTATAACTTTATATTAGTAAGTATTAATAAAATCCAGTATAAGATTTTAGAAAGATAGACAGTTAACAGAACATTTTAAGGGAAATGTTCAAATATGTGACTATTAAGAACAAGAAATATCTTGGGATAAAAAGGAAGGAAGATGAAAATATTAAATGACAGGATAATGAGGTGAGATTAAAGAGTAAAATTGGTAGTGATGGAAATAGAAAATAATAAATGAATTTAAATGTTGAAAAGAGAAAAACAATTATTAAAGTGTCAAAAATAATCTCATAGGATGTTTCATTATGCTGAAAATTGTCTTAAATCGTAAAAGGAATTGTCACCAATTGTTTTGTTTATCAAGTTAAAGGTTTTTAAATAGCAAATTTTGAGACTGTAATACACTAATTTTCGACCTTTTCTGAACATAGTTCTGAAAAAAGCAGGTTTGCATATTTAATCAATTGAAAACCAATTTAAGAGAATTTTTCTTTGAAACTAATTTGAAGGTTTGAAATACCATATGAACAAAAATAATCAAGGCATTATTACTTTTGAAAGATAATGTATAATTACTTTGTACTTCATTTGTAGAATAATAAATTAAATAGAAAATGAAGTCCCATATAAACCTAAGAAAATAAATCAAAGTTGATGTCCAACAATGCAATAATGTTGCAAAGAAAATCTCCATATAATTTGTAAGTTATAAATAAAATAAACTTGTATAGATGCTTCTGGATATACATGTTGTAATATAAAGTAATCTTAGTTTAATGTAAAAGTAGAGTATAAAGGAAAAGTCTGACAAACCATATCCTTCAAACATACACAAAGAACTACCCTATTTTACTTCAACTGAATATAGATCACAAAAACTGATTTTATTAGGCAAGTGCTCATTTATGAATAATGGGTAGTAAAATGATTTTTATCTTACATTAGGGAATATATTCTTTGCCTTATTTGAATTTAAGTAGCATTATATTTAATTTACTTAATTTTCATTAATATGTCAATATATTTTAAATCCATGCAGTAGGATTATATCTTCTTTTAATTATTTTAACTTTTATTTTTACCCCAAACATTAAATCCTCACTGGTGTTTTACCTCTACACCCTCTTCCCAGGTACTCTGCCACCTTCCCTCTCCCAGACCTACCTATTCTTTCTTTCCATTTTATAAAAGAGCAGGATGCCCAGGTATATCCACTGAACTTTATCTAAAATATACAATAAGACTAAGCAGAGACCCTTATATCAAGTCTGGAATAGGCAACCCACTAGAAAGAGCAGAGACACTTCCCACTCCCATTGTTGGGAGTCCAACAAAACACCAAATTATACAACAATACGTTATATACAGAGAACTTAGTTCAAACCCATAGAGGATATTCGTTGCTTCAGTCTCTGTTAGCCTCTGTTAATCCTGCTTACTTAATTCTGTGAGATGTGTTCTCATGGGATCTTTGAAATCACAGGCTCTGAAAATTCTTCCTACTATTGTTCTGTGGTGTTCCTCTTGACCTGCCTTGTATTTGGCTGTGTATTTCTGCATCTGTTTCCAGTGTTTGCTGGATGCTGTTCATAGGCGTCATGCTATGAATATTGCAGAACATCAATAGGAATCATTTCATTGACTTTTTTCCAGTAGTTATATACTATGTCTGTGGGCTATGCAACCTCTTGTTCCTGGGCACCTAGGTAATACCTAGTGTGGACTCTTTCTCATGACATAAGCCTCAAGTCACACATGTCATTGGTTGGCAATTCCCCAAGGTTCTCTGCCACATTTATTCCAGCACATCTTGCAGACAAGACAGATTTTAGATCAAAGATTTTGTAGCTGGGTTGATTTCCCAGTCCTACTGCTAGGAGACTTGCCTGGTTATAGAAGATGGCCAATTTCAGGTTCCATATCCTCCATTGCTAGAAGACTTGATAACTCAAATAGTAAAGTAGAGGACTCTAGTCAGGTCTTTTAAATTTTTATTAAATTTGTTTCATGATATATGTTTATTAATATCCAATCTTAATTGAGTCAAATGCAACATATTTATAACTCTAATATTATTTTAAATATTTTACCTTTCTTAAAACCTGCATCTTGCTACATTTGTGCTAAGCAAATAATATAGTATGCTATAAATTCATAGATTATGTAACCATGCAATTGAAACAAGAAGGTGACTTAATAGAGCCAAGAAATTAGAATAAAATATAGGATTAAAGCAAAATTAGGAAATATACTCTTCTAGCATGTTTAAAACACATGTTTTTGAACTTCTCTTTGTGCTTTTCTTGTTTCTTTTAGAGATAAACCTAGTTCCCTTTACCTCCTATTTGAAAAACATACTTTATTGCCCAAATACCCTCCTGAAGTGCCATAGAATTTTCTGTGACTTGGGGTAGGGTGAGTAAAATAGGTCAAGCCCAGATTTTCTATGCCTAATTGCTCAAAGTAGATGACAAATATAGAATTCATATAGATGAATATAGAAGGCAGCTATAGCATTTATAGTTCAATAAGCACAGCATCAAAGCTAAAGTTTCCTGAAAAAAAATAATGCCTAATGTGAAATCATCAACTCATATCTACTTTCAAATTTAATTTCATTCATTTTTTTTTAGGCTTACTTTAGTGGTCACATCTGCTTACTGTTCATGTATTACAAAATATTTTGTTCAAATTCTCAGACTTTTAACAGCAGAACATACAGATGTTGAAGCCAAAGCCTGACATTTTCTGTAGTCAGGTTGCTATATGTATCAATGTGGCTGTGTACTACCTACTTACTACTTAGTGTAAAAGCTCTTTCCTTGGGATTTCCATGGGGTATTTTTAAAATAGTGGGGCCATTTCATTTTTTCTTCCTTTATTAATTGGCTTCCTGATGTGAGGACCTGACAGAAAAAGGAGAATTATTAGTGGATTACAGAAATATAAAGTTGAAGAATTATGAAGCCTGAACCCTCTTAGCGATATATTTCTACAAATATTTTTGCACGAGTGCAGTAAACTTGTAATTTTTTCTAATGACTATTATTTTGGATTTTCTTTCCTTTATGACACTCGACAAATCCCTATTCATTACTAATTACAATGTCTACTTTTCTAAACATGTTTTGTACCAGACAGAAATATCAATTCAAGTATTTTCTTTATTAATTATAAAACACAGCAAGATAATCACTCAAAAGGTCAGTAAGAGCACTGTCTCATGTATAAGATTTTGAAAAATGTAATACACAAAGATCTCAGAAACCTGATGAAAATGTCATTCTGAACATCAACTTCAACAAATACAAACTCAGCATCATTTATTTTCATATTTAGTAGTGAAAGGCTATAAATGTCCATATGTTAGCTAAAACACATTAGAAATTGTTATTTTAAGAAACATTATTTTTTGTTTTGAAATATCAGGAAGGAGATTTTGATAATTTGGTATGAAAGGTATTTTCCTTCACATTAAACATTTTAAAATTAACTAAATATACACAGGGAAAATATAAATAATGAGACATAATTAGCTATTAGGTTTACTTTGATTTGTTTTTGTTTTTGTTTTTGTTTTTCAAGACAGGGTTTCTCTGTGTAACCCTGGCTGTCCTGGAACTCACTCTGCAGACCAGGCTGACCTTGAACTCAGAAATCTGCCTGCCTCTGCCTCCCAAGTGCTGGGATTAAAGGCATGTGCCACCACTGCTTGGCTAGGTTTACTTTTCTAAGTCCTTCAATCACAGAGGCACACTCCTGTATATTTAAAGAACGAGCACATATCTGATAGCTACTGACCAAGCTTCAGTTTATTTCATTCCTTTAATATTAGCTTTTGGAAATACGAAATCCACCTATTAGTCAAACCTTAAATCCAAAACTCAACCTGTCTTAAAATTATAAACATCAAACAAATACCAAAAAACCACCTTGTTCAAGCTCAAGAACATTTCACACATAATGAGTTAACTGACGCTCAACACCTGCAATACACATTAGTAATAGTTTCCTTTTTGAGAAATCATTAATAGTTTCCTTTTTTAGGAAACAGAAAAGGGAAAGATGACTTCTATTCCAGCAAAGAACAGAAGAGGAAAAAGCAGAGCCTTAATTCCTTACGTAGCACAGTCTCCATGTCATTCTATGAAGGTGACTTGACACCTACTGAACTATAAATGACATTTAATGGTGACTTAAATTACTCCCAGCGATTGAGTAAACATAGTCTGTTATGAATCTATGAAATGGTGTGCTGTGTTAAGTCAAGTGTCAGAGAAAGTAAGTTTGGTCTTTGATCACATTTATTAATTTTTATGAATTTTATACAATGTATTTTGATTATTTTGGTCAATATACCAAAGACAGCAAGCAAACAACTAATAAAAAAAACAAACAAGGATACAACCAAATGGATGCTTTCTTTACCAGCGACTTTTAAATACCAAGATTTTCTCAGCTAGGTGTGATGCCTCATGTCCACTTCTCTATCGACAGAGATATTTTTCTGGATAGTTAAAGCTTGCATGGGTCTTTGACATGCTGTCACAACTAAGGGTTCACGTGTACAACTTCTGAGATACATCTGCAAAACAATTTCCTTGTGGGGATCCATGACCCCTTGCTCTTACACTCTTTTCACCCCTTCTTCCCTAATAATTATTGAATCTAGATAGAGGAGGCATGATATAAGCATCCCATCTGATCATTCTACAGCTCTGTACTTTGATCTTTTGTGGGTCTCTAGGTTAGTCACCATTTACTGCAAATTAAAGCTCATTTGATGAGTGTTGACCACGGCACTAATCTATGTGCATGAAAAGTCATTAATAATTAATTTAATGTTATATACTTTTATTAGAATATTTAGTAGGTTCTCCCCTAGGGCACATAACCTCTGTAGACACTGTTTTTTGCTATTGTTGTTGTTGTTGCAATTATTCTTATACAAGGGTTCATGTGGAGCGAGTCTCAAATCTAATGTATAAGTAATCTCTTTTCCCATGAAATTAGCACAACTGTTAAACATATAAAGAAAGCTGGTCAGTGTAATGGTTGTTGGAAGCATCACAGTCACTGCTGGGTCATTACTTTTCACTTGCTGGTTTGGATAGTACCTATGAAAGTTAGCATGTAGGGATGAAGAAAGTTAGCATGTAGGGATGAGGTTTCCAGTTTAACACAGCTTGATTATTATTCCATGACTTGAATATATCCTATCTTTAGCTATAGGATCTTAATATCAAGTTCTGGGGGACAATGAAGAACAGTGGCAGTAATCTGCAATTTTAAGGGACTATGAGAACTCACTGGGCAACAACCCAAAAGGAGATTAACCATTTCTAGCATCTGGTGCTTGTATTTCTTACCAAGTGGTGAATACTAGGATATTGTCACCCCATCACGGAGTATGTTAGTTACTTTTCTATTGCTGTAAAAAGACACTATGACCAAGTCAACTTGGTAATGTTGAACTCAAGAAATGTAATTGAGATATTGCTTACAGTTTCTGAGAGTTGCTTACTCAAGGATTATCATGATGGGGAACATGGTAACAGGCAGACAGGCAGACAGGTAGACAAATAGGCAAGCAGGCAGAGAAAGTGAGTGGCACTGGTCCTGGTAATGGGATTTGGTGATGACAAAGCCCCTATCCCCATGAGCATGACACAATTTTTTTCTTTTTTATTATATATTTTCTTTATTTACATTTCAAATTTTATCCCTTTTCCTCATTTCTCCTCCAACCCCCCATGACATATCCTCACCCCCTGCTCACTAACTCACCCACTCCTGCTCCCCTGTCCTGCCATTCCCCTACACTGTGGCATTGAGCCTTCACAATACCAATGGCCTCTCCTCTCACTGATGTCTCACAGGGCCATCCTCTGCTACGCATGCAGCTGGAGCCTTGAGTGCTTCCATGTGTACTCTTTGGTTGGCGTTTAGTCCCTGGGAGATCTGGGGGTACTGGTTGGTTCATATTGTTGTTTCTCCTATGGGGCTGCAAACCTGTTCACCTCCTTGGGTCCTTTCTCTAGCTCCTCCATTGGGAACCCTGTGCTCAGTCCAATGGATGGCTGTGAGCATCCACTTTTGTATTTGTCAGGCACTATCAGAGCCTCTCATGACACAGCTATACCAGGCTCCTGTCAACAATCACTCGTTGGCATCCACAATAGTATTTGGGTTTGATAACAATATGTGGGATGGATCCCCAGGTGGGACAGTCACTGGATGGCCTTTCCTTCAATTTCTGCTCTAAACTTTGTATTTAACAATGGAGTACTACTCAGCTATTAAAAACAATGAATTCATGAAGTTCTTAGGCAAATGGAAGAAACTAGAAAATATCATCCTGAGTGAGGTAACCCAATCACAAAAGAACATACATGGTATAAACTCAATGATAAATGGAAATTATCCCAGATGTTCGGAATACAATTCACAGACAACATGAAGCTCAAGAAGAAGGAAGATCAATGTGTAGATAAGTTGGTCCTTCTTAGAAGGGGGATCCAAATACTCATAGGAGGAGATACAGACACAATTCTTCTAAGAATCCCTGTTTTAGTTTGAGTTTTATTGCTATGAAGAGTGGCCATGACCAAGGTAGTTTTTGTAAAGGAAAACATTTAGGTTCAGTCCTTCATAAACTTTTATCAATGGTAAGAAGAATGCAATGTCCAGGCAGAGATGGTACTGGAATTGCCGAAAGTTCTACATCTTGAACTGAAGGCAGCTAGTAGGAGACTCAATCTTCTGTAGGCATCCAGGGGGAGAATCTGTTCTGCACTGTGTTTAGCTAGAGCATTAGATTTCAGAGCCCACCCCCACCATTTCACACTTCCTCCAACAAGGCCACACCTATCCCAATGAGTACACCCCTCCTACTAGTGTCATTCCCTATAGGGTAAGCATTCAAACACATGAGTCTATGAGGGCCAAACTTTTCAAATTACTGTAGTGCCATATCTTTTGATCTTTCCTTAAGAATGTTATCACCAGGGAACCAAATATTGAAATATATGACACTTTGGGGACCAGTCTCATTGAAACATCCACACAGGGTAATTTCATTTAAACATTTTATATATTCAGGTATTTCTTATAGGATGTCTCTATAGTACTGAGTTGCCATGAGAATTTTTGAAGTCTCTTTATTGTTATTTATTTCTGTGTGGAGTCTCTATTCTGCCCTGCCTTTTCATCTTCTATCAAGTTATAACCCTTTTTGTTCCATTATTCAATTTTAACCCTTTATACTACTGAATTTTATATCCCCTCCCATAAAAGTCTCCCTATTTACTTTAACCAATTCTTAATCTATATATTCATTTCAACTGAGACATGTTTATCTGAAGATTCTGAATATATGAGAGACAATATGTGACATTTGTCTATTTTATTTACCACACACATAATTTCTACTCTAGCGACTTACCTACAAATTTAATGTTTCTTAATCAGTTAACTTGGAGATGTAAGTTTTTTCCACGAGTTTGGTGTTATAAACAGGGCATCAATGGACACAGATAGAGAGATAGAACTGAAGCATTTGGACTATATATGCAGCAGTTGGATCTATTTATAGCTCTTCGCAAAGCCTTCATACACGTTCTTTGATCATATAACTTAAAAAAACCATACAGACATTTTATTGAATATATCCAATAAATCTGTACTAAATTTATACTCACTTTTTATTAGATATTTTCTTCATTTACATTTCAAATGCTATCCCGAAAGTCCCCTATACCCTCCCCCAACCCAGCTCCCCAACCCACCAACACAAGCTTCCTGGCCCTGGCATTCCCTTTTACTGGGTCACTTAATCTTCACAAGACCAAGGGCCTCTCCTCCCAATGATGGCCAAAGAGGCCATCTTCTGCTACATATGCAGCGAGAGACATGGGCTCTGGGGGCACTAGTTAGTTCATATTGTTGCTCCTCCTATAGGGTTTCTGACACCTTAAGCCCCTTGGGTACTTTCTCTAGCTCCTCCATTGGGGGCCCTGTGTTCCATCCATTAGATGATTCTGAGCTCCACTTCTGTATTTGCCAGCCACTGGCATATCCTCACAAGAGATAGCTATATCAGGGTCCTGTCTTAAAAATCTTGCTGGCATATGCAATATTGTCTGGGTTTCGTGGTTGATTATGGTATGGATCCCCAGATGCAGCAGTCTCCTTCCTTCTATCTCAGCTCAAAACTTTGTCTCTGTAACTTCCACCATGGGTAATTTGTTCCCCATTCTGAGGAGGAATAAAGTATCCACACTTCGTGGAAAGATGTGTGAATTTGGTTTTGTCATGGAATACTTTGGTTTCTCCATCTATGGTAATTGAGAGTTGTGCTGGGTATACTAGTCTGGACTGACATTTGTGTTCTCTTAAGGTCTATATGACATCTGTCCAGGATCTTCTGGCTTTCATAGTCTCTGGTGAGAAGTCTGGTATAATTCTTTTTTTTTTTTCTTTTCCTTTAATTAGATATTTTCTTTATTTTCATTTCGAATGCTATCCCGAAAGTTCCCTATACCACACCCCACTGCCCCTGCTCCCCTACCTACCCACTCCCACTTCTTGGCCCTGGCATTCCCCTGTGCTGGGTCATATAAAATTTGCAAGACCAAGGGACCTCTCTTCCCAATGATAGACGATTAGTTCATCTTTTGCTACATATGCAGCTAGAGACACGATCTCAGGGGGTACTGGTTAGTTCATATTGTTGTTCAACCTACAGGGTTGCAGCCCCCTTCAGCTCTTTGGGTACTTTCTCTAGTCCTCCATTGGGGGCCCTGTGTTCCATCCAATAGCTGACTGGTGTAATTCTAATAGGTCTGCCTTTATATGTTACTTGACTTTTTCCCTTACTGCTTTTAATATCCTATCTTTATTTAGTGCACTTATTGCTCTGATTATTATGTGCCAGGAGTAATTTCTTTTTTGTTCCAGTCTATTTGGAGTTCCGTATGCTTCTTGTATGTTCATGGGCATCTCATTTTCTTGGTTAGGAAAGTTTTCTTCTATAATTTGTTGAAGATATTTACTGACCCTTTAAGTTGAAAATCTTCATTCACATCTATTCCTATAATCCTTAGGTTTGGTCTTCTCATTGTGTCCTGGATTTCCTGGATGTTTTGAGTTAGGTTCTTTTTGCATTTTGCATTTTGCATTTTTTTTGATTGTTGTGTCCATGTTTTCTATGGAATCTTCTTCATATGAGATTGTGAGATTCTCTCTTTCATCTCTTGTATTCTGTTGCTGATGTTCGCATCTATGATTCCTGATTTCTTCCGTGGATTTCTATCTCCAAAGTTGTCTCCCTTTGGGTTTTCTTTATTATTTCTATTTCCATTTTTAGATCTTTGATGGTTGTGTTCAATTCTATTACCTTTTTGGTTGTGTTTTCCTGTAATTCTTTAAGGGATTTTTGTGTTTCCTCTTTAAGGTCTTCTACCTGTTTAGAATTGATTTCTTGTAATTCTTTGAGGGATTTTTGTGCTTCCTCTTTAAGGACTTCTACCTCTTTAGCAGTGTTCTCCTATATTGTTTTAAGTGAGTTATTAATGCCCTTCTTAAAATCCTCTAGCAGCATCATGAGATATGATTTTAAATCCAAACCTTGCTTTTCAGGTGTGTTGAGGTATCCAGGACTTGTTGTGCTAGGCATACTGGGTTCTGATGATGCCAAATGGTCTTGGTTTCTGTTAGTAATATTCTTACCTTTGCCTTTGCCATCTGGTAATCTCTGGTGTTAGATGTTCTAGCTGTCTCTGGCTGGAGCTTGTTCCTCCTGTGATTCTGTTATCCTTTGTCAGCACTCCTGGGAGTCCAACTCTCTCCTGAGTTCCAGTAGTCAGAGCACTCTCTGCAGGCAAGCTCTCCTGTTGAAATGAAGTCTGGAGCTCAGATCTGCCTCCTGTCTGAAGATTAAGTCCTGAAGGGACCCTGACCAAAAAGCTCTGTTGCTTCCGTGGCTCACGAGCTCTCCTGGTCAGACTGGTCTCTGAGAGACCCAGGACACAAGATGGTGCCCTCACCTGAGTCCTGGGGTCAGAGCCCTCTCTGAAGGCTGACTCTCCTCAGTGATCCTAAGATCCTGGGTATGCTAGGTCACCTGAGAGGAGTGGAGAGTCCTCCAGGGACCATGGGACCATCCACTGAGTTTGCACCCAAAATGGCCTGGGGCTGATCCTGATTGGAAAGAACCCCACCCTCTGGTTGAACCCGTGTCCTGTGTTCCTGTTCCTTCTTATTCAAGCCCCTCTGGGTAGTTTAGGAACAGATGTTGCATTCCACTCACCAAGGATCCCAAGATCCTGGGTTTGCTAGGGTGCCTGTGGCTTGGAGAGTCCTTCAGGGACTTTCCACTGAGTTTGTGCCCAAGGTGGTGCGGGACTGGAGCCTACCAAAATGAACTCCAGTGGCTGGTCATGCGGGTCTCCTGTGCCCCTATTCCTGCTTCCACAGGCCACTTCTGCTTGTTTTGGAACATATATATTGCATTCCACTCACCAGTGATCCCAAGATTAAATATAGTAATACTCAAAAATATGAAATAATAGGAGAGTATAAATTACTTGTGAGTTAGGGAATATAACTCACTCTGTTGTTGGCTTCATAGTCTTCCAGGTTTGTTATCAGTTTTAATTCAGTAGTTTATCCTATGAAAATTTTAAATAATTTACACTTGTACTTTACTGAAATAGATGTAAGTGAAAGTTCTCGATTTGTAAGACTTGAATCTTGAATCTGCATTTTACAAATATAATCTGGGACAATTTGTTTTGTCCATCTACTCACCTATAATCATACCCTTAATCCAAATTTATACTATACATGTCTGAAATTAGAAAGCTTGTCACTTCTCCTCGACAATTTTTTACAATTCTTCACCCTAAAGTGTTTTTATGATTTTATTAGTTTTATTCAAATAAATATTCAGTGTCACAATCCAAATTTAAAATTACTGAAAAATATCAGTCTTGGGGATATCCACAAAATTTCTATTGTCCATGGAAGTGACTACTGAATAAAATTATATGAATATTAAGGTTGTGTTTCAGGTTCTTTTTTATTTTTTTTTTTCAGGTTCATTTTTTAGTTGATCTAAAAGAGCAAAAGTACTATAATTTTTATCAAGTGACCTATGAACTTGATTTAAATTTTAATCACTGTTTTGATGTTTTGTTTATCATGTATGTCATTTACAAGAAATAGGAACTGTTAGTTCTTTCATGCTTATTTAGCATCTAATATTTATAACTGAGAACCATAAAGCCAAAATGAGCCAGCTATGCTTATTGTAATTGAATAAAGGCATGTTTGTTACTAAGGTGATAAAGAGACTTTGCTCTTATTAATATGTATGAACTTTAACTATTTTCCTCATTCATTGTATTAGCTAAAATGACAAACACTTTTGCAATAGTGCAAAAACATCAGGTAAAAGTCAAAACTGGTTGTATAATGTCAATTTATTGAAAGATATTAGAAGCAGATTTATTTAAGTGAAAAATAATTCTAGGGGACTCATTGTATAATTAGTTGAAGACCTTGGAATTAAGAAGCAAAAATAACAAGGATATGTCTTCTTGGTATAATGCAAAAATTAAGAAACTTAAGTCTGTTAAAATATTGTCTTTGAAACTGCATACTTATTTTTGGCCTTGCTTTTTTTAAAAAAATAAGAAAGATTCTGTTGTCTAAGATTTGACCATTTTGAGATGAGAACATCTGATCCTTCCCTTGACAGCTCAATGACAAATAGAGGTTGGAGAGATGGCTCAGCAGTTAAAAGGACCTTCTATCCTTGAAAACTACCCAGGTTTAGTTTCTGCTATCCATATAGTAGTTTATAACCATTTGTAACTCCATCTTCAGGAAATCTGACAAACTCTTTTGACCTCTGTGGGCACAAGGCATGGTGCACATACATATGGATAGGCAAAAAAACCTTAGGTCTATAAAATAAGTCAAGATAAAGAATGTTTAAAAACTAGGTGTTAACTAATGTATCTGTTCTGTACTTCTAGAATTTTCATGGTCTTGTGAAATACAAGTTACAAATACAAGTAGAAAATAAATCAATGGTAAAGATGAGGCTTTATTTTTCATACAACAAGAACTTTATTTCTCAAAGTCAAATCTAGGCTTTTTCTTTAAATAGGTCCTTGCTACTGTAATAATATCATCTCATGCTTCCCTCAGTTTTTGACATTTTAAAGATAACCTTTTTGCTTACAGTATAATCATTAATAGAATTGTTTGTCCTTAAAATACATGCACAAACACAAACACAATAATTTAAAAATCAAAGACTAATTAGATGGTTAGGATATTTATTCAAAGGTTTCAGTGTTTATTCTAAGCTTTAGACAACATAAATACACACAAACTATTTCCTGAATGAAATAAAGTCTCTTGTTCTGACTTTGATTCTTGTTTTTTTATTTCATTTCCCATTGGAAATATTCAAATAAAACCATATTTAATTATGTGTCTTTCCCTATCAGAAATGTTTGTTGTGTTTAAATGGAAAGGTATATATATATATATATATATATATATATATATATATATATATATATCCAAAGATTTACCCAATGGTCTTTTATTGCTTAAGATAGAGCCACATGTGAGAAAACTTGAACAAGAAAATTCATAGCATTATTGTTCATTACAATAAAAACAAACAAACAAAGAAACAATCAAAGTAAATAGCATTTGACTAAACTGGTTTAAACACTTATCCTATAGTCATAATCGAATTACAAATTGAAACCAGAATGAATGATTTATAGCTTCATCACACACTGCTCCATAAATGATTTATACATAAGAACATGGTGGAGAAAACTCAACGTGGACCCCAAATCAAAATATGAAAATTAAGCAGTGTATTGATGATGAAAACAACTAAAGGAAGGCTACTGATTTATTTGAGTTAATTTTATATCTGGACACTTTGCTAAAGTTGTTTATCAGCTGGAGAAGTTCTCTGGTAGAATTTTTGGAGTTGCTTATGTATACTATCATATCACCTGAAAAGTCATACCTACATTTCTTCTTTACCAATTTGTATCCCCTTGATCTCTTTATGTTGTCTCATTGTTCTAGCTAACATTTCAAGTACTGTATTGAATAGATATGGGAAAGTGGGCATCCTTGTCTTTTCCCTGATTTCAGGGGGATTGCTTCAAGTATGTCTCCATTTAATTTGATACTGGCAGTTGATTGGCAATAAATTGCTTTTATTATGTTTAGGTATGGGAATTGAATTCCTGATCTCTCCAATACTTTTAAAATGAAAAGGTGCTATTTGTGTCAAATGCTTTTTCTGCACCTAAGGAGATGATCACGAGGTTTTTTTTCTTTGAGTTTGTTTATATAGATTTTCGTATATTAAACTAACCTTGCATCCCTGGGATAAAGCCTACTTAATCGTGGTGAATTATTATTTTGATTTGTTCTTGGATTCAGTTTGCAAGAATTTTATAGAGTATTTTTGCATTGATATTGTAAGTGAGATTGGTCTGAAGTTCTCATTTTTGGTTGGGTCCTTGTATGGTTTAGATATCAGAGTAATTGTTGCTTCATAGAGTAAGGTCGTGTTTCTTCTTTTTCTATTTTATGGAATAATCTGATGAAAATTCTATGAAGGTCTCAGAATTCTGCCCTAAATCCATATGGCTCTGGGCTTTTTTATGTTCTGTTTTTTTTTGTTTGTTTGTTTGTTTGTTTTGTTTTTTTTTGTTTTTTTTGTTTTGTTTTTTTTTTGTTTTTTTTGTTTTTTTGTTTTTTTTTGTTTGTTTGTTTGTTTAGTTTTTGGTTGGGAGGATTTTGATGATGTTTTCTATTTCTTTGTGCGATATGGGCCTGTTTAGATAGATTTAACTTTGGTATGTGGTAGCTATCTAGAAAACCATCCATTTCATCCAGATTTTCCAGTTGTGTTGAGTATAGTAGGATCTGATGATTTTTAGAATTTCCTATGTTTCTGCTGTTATGTCTCCTTTTTCATTTCTGATTTTGTTAATTTGGAAGCTACCACTCTGCCATTTAGTTAGTTTGGCAAGGGGTTTAATCTATCTTGTTGATTCTCTCAAAGAACCAGCTTATGGTACTGTTGATTCTTTGTATTGTTTTTGTTGTTGTTGTTGTTGTTTGTTTGTTTGTTTGTTTCTATTTGCTTGATTTCAACCCTGAGTTTCAATATTTCCTGTCTTCTACCCCTCTTGGGTGAGTTTGCTTCTTTTTGATCTTGAGATCTCAGATATATTGTTAAGTTGTTAGTGTAAGGTCTCTCCAGCTTCTTTACCAGGGAATTTAGTGCTATGAAATTTCCTCCTAGCACTGCTTTCATTGTGTCCCATAAGTTTGTGTAAGATGTGTCAACATTTTCATTAAATTCCAGGAAGTCTTTAATTTCTTTCTTTATTACTTCCCTGACCATGTTATCACTGAGTAGAGAGTTGTTCAGTTTCTACATGTATGTGGGGTTTTGGTAGTTTTTGCTATTACTGAAGATAAGCCTTATACCATGGTGATCTGATAGGATACATGGTATTATTTCAGTCTTCTTATATCAGTTGAGGGTTGTTTTGTGACCAATTATATGGACTATTTTGGCAAAGGTACAAGGAAGTGCTGAGAAAAAGGTCAATGGGATACAAATTGGCAAAGAAGAAAGAAAAGTATCACATATTCAGATGATATGATAGTATATATAGAAGCTACCTCAAAAATTCTATCTGAGAAATTCTTCAGCTGATAAACATCCTCAGCAAAGGGACTGGATATGAAATTAATTCAATTAAATATATAGCCTTCCTTTATACAAAGGTTAAACAGTCTGAGGGAGAAATTAGGGAAACAGCTTCCTTTACAATAGCCACAAATGATATGAAATGTTTTGGAGTAACTCTAACCAAACAAGTGAAAGACCTGTATGACAGTAACTTCAAGTCTCTCAAGAAATAAATCAAAGAAGAGCTCAGAAAATAGAGAGATCTCCCTGCCCAAGGGTTGGCAGAATTAACAGGAAAAAAATGGCTATGCTACCAAAGGCAATTTGGAGATTCAAAGCAATCCCCATCAAAATCACAACACAACTATTTAAAGACATTACAAGAGAAATTCTCAAATTTATCTGGAAATGCAAAACACCCAGAAGAGTAAAACAAATCTTAACAATTGAAGAACAGCTGGGGAATCACTTTCCCTGTCCTCAAGCTTTACTACAGAGAAATAGTGATAAAAACTGCAAGGTATTGGTACAGAGACTTACAACCTTAAGTTCAATTAGATCAAGGACATCAACATAAAACCAGCTACACTAAATCTAATAGAAGAGAAAGTGTGAAAGAGCCTTGAACTCATCAAGATGGGGAAATTTTGTAAACAGAACTCCAATGGCTCAGTCTCTAAGATGAACAGTTGATAAATGGGACCTCATGAAACTGGAAAGTTTCTATAAGGCAAAGGATAAAGTCAATACAACAAATCAGCAACCTACAGATTGGGAAAAAAAGTCTTCACTAGCCCCAAATCTGACAGGTGGATAATATCAAAAATAAATAAAGAACTCAAGAATTTTATCATCAAAAAAACCAAACAATCCAATAAAAAATGGGGTATAGAAATCAAAGAAGTTCTCAGAAGATGGAAAGATCTTCCATGCTCATGGATTNGCAGGATCAACATTGTGAAAATGGCTATCTTGCTGAAAGCAATCTACAGATTCAATGCAATTCCCATCAAAACTCCAACTCAATTCTCCAATGAGTTAGAAAGGGCAATTTGCAAATTCATCTGGAATAAC
>NC_034604.1:14191822-14201844 GCF_900095145.1 Mus pahari | reverse complement strand
TGTAAATGAAGTAAATACCTAATAAAAATTGAAAAAAAAAAAAGAACTAAACCAAGAATTCACAACTGTGGACTTTCAAATGGCTAAGAGGTAACTAAAGAAATGTTTAAAGTCCTTAGTGATCAGAGAACTTCAAATCAAAACAACTCTGAGATTCCACCTTACTCCAATCAGAATGGCTAAGCTCAAAACCTCAGGTAACAAAACATGCTGGCTAGGATGTGGAGGAAAAGGAACACTCCTCTACTGCTGGTGGGATTTCAAACTGGTACAACCACTCTGGAAATCAACCTGTTGGTTCTTTAGAAAACTGGAAATCAATCTGGAGCTTCTTCAGAAAATTGGAAATAGATCTACCTGAAGACCCAGCTATACCATCATTGGGAATATACCCAAAAGATGCCCCACCAAGCCACATGGGAACAGGGAGGGACCTTTGATGAAATGCCTGACAGTAGGGAGAGGGAACTTATAGAGCCCACCTCCAGCAGGAAGACAGGACATCAAGTGATGGATGGGGTTGCCATCCCACAGTCACACCTCTGACCTATAATTGTTTCTGTCTGAAAGAATTACAGAAATGGAAAATGAGGGGAGCCTGAGGAAAAGAAGGTCCAGTGACAGGCCCAAAATAGGATCCAGACCAAGGGGAGGTCCTAAGGCCTGACACTATTACTGAGGCTGTGGAGCGTTCACCAAAGGGACCTAGAATTACTGCCCTACAGGAGACCTAACAAGCAGCTGAAAGAGTCAGATCCTGATATTGCACCTAACAAATGGAGAGAAGCAGCTGACCCCTGTTGTTGAATTAGGGAAGGCCCATCCTGTAGGAGGAACAGCAGTCTTAATTAATCTGGACCCCCATGATCTCTTAAACATTGGACCAACAAACAGGCAGCATACACCAGCTGATATGAGGCCACATACAATAGAGGACACACATACAGTAGAGGACTGCCAGGTCTTTGTTCATTCAGAGGTGATGCACCGAACCTTCAAGAGCCTGGAGGCCCCAGAGAGTTTAGAGGTCAGGGATATCCAGGAGAATACAGGAGTGTGGGGAGTAGGTATGGTATGTGGAACAATCAGAGGGTTGACAGGAGCGTGGTAGAATAAAATATGGAGTGTAAAAAAGTAGATTAATTAATTTAAAAAAAAGAAAAAATTATATAGCTAAACTATCGGACATAAGCATTTGTGAGAAGGTAGAAGGAAATTCATAAAACATACTTTCTTCCCATAAACAAAGATCATTAGACATAGTTGTTTGCACATTATAAATAAATATCAATATTTTCCAGTCATTTAATCAAAAGTTGCTGTCATTTATCTTTACATAGTAACATTCAAGTCAGTAGGCTCAAATAGTTTCTAATGCAATACAAATTGTTTAATATCTAATAGTAACCACACTCATGTTATAAAGACTTATAAGGTTACTTGCTAGATCTAATGGTTTTCATAAAGTATATATTAAATTTTCCTTTTATATTTGTATATATATTAAATTAGATCTAATATAAATTAAGATACTCTTGAAAATTTGTAAACTTGATTTCCAAAAATATCATTCAAGTTAGGCATGGTAATTTATGTCTTAAATCCCAGAATTGGAAAGGTAGAAGCAGAATAATATATGCAAATTACAGACTAGCCTGGTCTATACTTATGTATACATTCCCAATATCAACTAATGAAAAAAGAGACAATGAACTGGAAAGATAGCAAATACGGGTTATAAGGGTGAGCTTGAGGTAAAGAATTTTAAAAAGAAAAGTAATAAAATTATTTTATAATTTCAGTAGTAAAAGGAATATATTTTAAAAACTATTATATATATATATATATATATATATATATATATATAAAATAAATGAATTTTGAATATTCTCAGGAATTTTATTACTATATCAAATCAGTTTTAAATTCAAAAGTATCAAAGAATCATTTGCATTTTTGAAGTATATATAAGAAAACATCAGCATATTCAAATGCATAAGGAAAAATTTAGGGTACAAAGAAAAAAAACTTTTTTTATTGGATAATATTTTGGACATAAATTCACTCATCTACAATAAAACATATATACATACACACAATACAAATATATATGCTTATTTATCTTAGAACTACATTTAATTGTATGGTACTAACTATAATTGTTTACCTTACAAAGACCTTTGGAAATGACAACTAAGGTTCTTTTCTTCCTTCAATAGCTTCTATGTCTTTTTTTCTGTTTTACACCCAAGTAACTGCTGATGTGATCTATACGTATTTTGAATTTAACTAAGAAAGCCTTCACTTTCTGCTATCTATAGTAACACTTCACAAATACAAAACAACCATTGATTTTTCTTCCCCCCCCCCCCCAAAAAAAAAATCTGCTATGACCCAGTTACCTTCAATTCTCAAAATTCCTGGGCTAAAGACAATCATCTGTTCACAGTTCACATAACTACAGGTGCACTCAACTCACCTTGGTTTCTTTAATTCATTTTTCATGATTAGAGATGATAGATTGAAATAATTACATGGCAGACAGAACTATTTTTATCTTAAAAGCATTCAAATACATTGGAAAATATGAATTTTATTTATTTTAGGATGTGAAAAATTGTCTAGCATCTTAATATCCTTGAAAAGCTTGAATTCCAGGGATTCACGATAATTACAGTGGATTCAATGATTTTTTAATTAAATAACCAATACTTCTAAAATTTGGACTGAGAAAAGAGTTTTCAAATACTATCTAGTATAAAATAATGATCCTGTAGGAGGATCAGCAGTCTCAATTAATCTGTACTCCCGAGAACTTTCAAACACTGGACCACCAAACGTACAGGAGGTGATATGTAGCCCCCAACACTCATACAGTACATGACTTCCGGGTCTGTGTTCATTCAGAGATGATGCACCTAACCCTCAAGAGACTGGAGGCCCCAGGGAGTTTAGAGGTCAGCTTGGGTGGAGGGTACAAGCATATATGTGGAGATGGGGTGAGATGGGGAGGAAGTGTGGGATGTGGAGCAGACCAAGAGTGGATGGAGGGGGTGGGAAATGGAATATAGAGTGTAAAAAATAAATTAAATTAAAATAAAATTTAAAAATAAATAAAATAAAATTTAAAAATAAATAAAATAAAATAACTCAAAGACTCAAGGAGAAATCAAAGAAACGTCTATCTAGAGTAACACTAAAAGACTGATTTAACAAATCATGTCAAACTTTGAGAAAAGGCAAGATTCTGAAAGTGATAAAGCTAGCACGAATTTTCTGATCCATTTGATTATAAATTCTGCGACACTGAATTGAATAAATGAAAGAAAAGTTATCAGTATCTTACTTAAATTGATACTGCTGGTGACACTAGAATAGTGTAGTTGTCTAAGCATAAATTCTTATAGGATCAAATAAAAGAGACAAAATTCCTCCAAGGACTAAATGTAAGTCCTAGAGCAAATTAGCTTATACAAAACTACTCATGATCATGTCATTTAAATTACTTAACGTCAATGTGTATGTGGGCTAAGTTAAACATAAGTCCCACTTACAGTACAGGGAACAAAAAATATACTGGGAATTTTTGCTGTTAATCACTGTCACATACGAGAGAGAGAGAGAGAGAGAGAGAGAGAGAGAGAGAGAGAGAGAGAGAGAGAGAGAGAGAGAGAGAGAGAGAGAGAGAATGAATATCTAGTTTTCAAAGACCACCTGGTATAAAGTATACCTGAAAGCATTAACTCTAAAAAGATTGCATATAAGTTGTAAGCTAAATCTATTCATTTTTCAATATAATGTTTATTTTGTTTTGTTTTAACTTAACTTCATTTGTAATTCATTTTTTACACTCCATATTCCATTACCTGTCCCCTCCCACTCTGCAACTACTCCACATTCCACATTCCACACCTCCTCTCCTCCACACCCCATCTCCACATAGATACCCCCACCCCTTAACCCTCCATCCCATCTGACCTCTAAACTCCCTGGGGCCTCCAGGCTCTTAAGGTTAGGTGCATCATCTGTGAATGAAAACAGACCTGGAAGTCCTCTATTGTATGTGTGTTGGGGACCTCATATCAGTTGGTGGATGCTGCCTATTTGGTGGTCCAAAGTTTGAGAGATCATGGGTGTCCAGATTAATATTAATTGAGACTGCTGTTCCTCCTACAGGATGGGCCTTCCTTAATTCAACAACAGAAGAGAGATGCTTCTGTCTGTTGGTTGGATGCAAATATCTGCATCTGACTCTTTCAACTGCTTGTTGGGTCTTTCTGGGGGGCAATCATGGTAGATCCCCTTTTGAGAGCACTCCATAACCTTAGTAACAGTGTCAAGCCTTGGGACCTCCCCTTGACCTGGAAAAAGCCTTGATGTCCCATAACAGAAGAATGGATTCAGAAAATGTGGTTAATTTACATAGTGGCATACTACTCAGCTGTTAAGAATAAGGACATTCTTAGTTTTGCACATAAATGGATGGAACTAGGAAATATCATCCTGAGTGTGGTAACTCAGATTCAAAATGACATTCCTGGTATGTACTCACTAATAAATGGATATTAGCTAAGAATAAAAATAAAACCATACTAAATACACAAGATACAGTCCACAGAATTCAAAAGGCTCAGCAAGCTGAAGTATCCAAGTGAGGAAGCCTCAGTCCCACTTGGGAGAGAGAAGAAAGCAATCACAGTGGGGCAGTGGGGGTTAGAGGGGAACCTGATCTGGTATTGGATGAGGGAAAGGGACTGAAGCCTTGAGGGCCAGCAGAAAGAATGTAAACAGGCAACCTCAGGAAATACAAGTTTGGAGCGTCACCACCACCCCCACACACACACGCGCGCGCACACACACACCTGGGAGGGGAGAGACTCCCAGGACTCATATGGAGGGACCTTTGATGATATGCCAGATAGTAGGGGAAGGGAACTTATAGAGCCCATCTCCAGCAGGAAGACAGGACATCAAATGAGGGATAGGGTTTCCATCCCACAGTCACACCTCTGACCCATAATTGTTTTGGTCTGAAATAATTACAGGGATGGAAATGGAGAGGAGTTTGAGGAAAAGAAGGTCCAGCAACAAGCCCAAAGTGGGATCCAGCTCAAGGGATGTTCCAAGACCTGAACTATTACTGAGGCTATGGAACACTCACAAAAAGGGATCTATCATGACTGCCCTAAAGACCAAACAAGTAGCTGAAAGTCAGATGCAGTTATTTGCACCCAGCCAATGGACAGAGGCAGCTTACCCCTGTTGAATTAGTGAAGGCTGAAAGAAGCGAGGAGAAGGGCAATCCTGTAGGAAGACTAGCTGTTTTAATTATTCTGGACCCCCGAGATCTTTCAAACACTGGACCACAAAACAGACAAGAGGCACCAGCTTTCATGAGGCCTCACACATACAGTAGAGGACTTCCTGATCTGTGTTCATTCAGAGATGCATTTAACCCTTAAGAGACTAGAGGTCCCAGGGAGTTTAGAGGTCAGGTTGTGTAAGGGCTGGGGTCATCCATGTGGAGAAGGGGTGGGATGTGGATGAGGTATGGGATGTGGAGCCACAGGAGGTGGATGGAGAGAGGTGGGAAATGGAATATGGAGTGTAAATAATGAATTACAAATATAATTAAATTATTTTTAAAAATTCACTACTGTGTTATTTCATTCAAATGTCCTAGTTAGTAGATTCCATCTGGTGTGAACTATAGATATTAGTTAGAGTAAAGCAATATCTCATCAGGAGCTATAATTCCATGGTATTTGTATCATGTATAGGAGAAGAAATAACAGATGCCACAATGTCAGGGTTTACTCCTATAAAATATTCCTTTACAGCACTCACACTGTTACTTCCACTGGCAAGAAGACAATTGCCAACTTCATTCCTGACTAACTAACTAGAATTTAGTATTTCTATGTGTGATGCTTAGGTTTAACTGATAACTTTTTTGTTGTTGAAAACAGTTATCACACAATATATTTTGATGAAATTTTTCATCTCTCATTTCTTCCCTCCTCTTGATATATCCAGCTTTATGTTCTTTGCTCTCCTTTATAAACGAAGAAATTGTAATTAGAAAATCCAATACAGATGTATGCACACACAAGCACACATACATTCATACACAAAGCCATAAACACAAAAGTGGAAATTTAAAAATTAATTGATGAATAAGATAAACAAAGATTCCTAAGCTGACCAAAATTAGAGAAAAAAAGTCTGTAAAATTACTATTGAGTTCATTTGTGTTTGCCAAATAATTCTGGGCGTGGAGCTTGCCCTTAAGTTAATATATCTTGTGATACTCCCATGGCGAATTTTTTTCTTTTCAAGCTAGTTTCAGTTGTAGATAGTTTCTTGATTACTTGTGGGAGGCTGTGTCCTCGTCCCTATCTCAGTGGTGGGACCTCTTCTGGATTACACTCCGCAGGTTTTGTGCATGCTGCTGTAGCTCCTGTGAAGTCACAGGTTTATTAGTTCTGTTGTGTCTGAAAGATACTCTTTCCTTAGAGAAAAGCACAATGTTTGGCTCTATAATAATACTGCCTCTTCTTTGGCTGGGGTTCCCTAAAATTGAGGTAGTATTTGGTGATAGAATCGCATTTAGGATCAAATGCTCCAATATCTCTTGGTCTCTGCACGTTGTACAGCTTTAGGTCCCTGTGATAGTTCATAACTACTCAAGAAGCTTTTCTATGGTCTCACGAAACAGTAGTTGTAAAGTAATGCAATGCAAACAATCAGACCAACATCTTTGGTATTTCTTTTTTTTTCTCCAGTATTGTTTTTATTAGATATTTCAAATGTTATCCCCTTTCCTGGTATCTCTCCAAAAACCCCTTATCCCATCCTCCCTCCACCTGCTCACCAACCCACCCATTCCTGCTTCCCTGTCCTGGCATTTCCCTACACTGTGGCATCAAGCCTTTCAGGACCAAGGGCCTCTATATGCTTCTTTGATGCACAGAGTTGGAGTCAGCCATTAGTTTTTGCTGAACAATTGAATTCTCAATAGGTAGTTCATCTACAAGTGGGTAATGGAAAAGGACTGTGAAAGTTCTCAAGCCTCTCAGCCAGTGGTTAGTTCCCATGGAAACCATGGTATCTGTCTCTCTATTACAATAAGATACTTTCACCACTTAAGACATTCCAAGTGTTTAGAAGTTCTTTATTTGGAGTTGGAATTCAAAGTCAATTATAAATACAAGAGTCTCCTCTGAAGCATGCCCATGAGAGAATTAGGATTTTTGTAGCAGAATATAAGTGGGTAAAAGATCCAATATCTCCTTCCTACTTTATCTCCATATTACAACTTTTAAATTCTCGAGGATGCTACTTGTGTGGAGGCATGTTGTTATGAGGGAACATAACTGTTTCACATGCTAAACATCCTTTATTTTTGAAATTGACACGGGAAACATCATCTGATTATAATGTATCCACAAAATATAATTATTCAAATATCCAAAGAATTTAGAGAATAGCAATTGTTTTTACCTAGAATGTCTTCTATCTATAAATACAAGCAATATTGGCTGGAAAATAGAATAATGTTTGTGTGAAACTCATTTTTTTTCATACCAGTTGTTTATGTGGGAACAGGAGTGCTTGAGTGAAATTGTATTTATACCTATATATCTTTACTTTTTCAGATATGAGTTTGAGTTTCTCAGTGAGGGATGTGAAATATTTTATTAGTAAGACTCCTATATACTTTATATTTCCCCATAAAAAATCTAATGCATTTAATTCCTGTTTAAAATATGTAGTTCTGTGAATTGGTTTGAATAGACATATACTTGTGGTAAAAACACCTTTTTGAAAAATATAATCACTGTATTCAAGTCTCTGGAGAAATTATTCTATACTATTTTTGTTTTCTTAAGATTAAGCTGATTTTAGCAGATGCCATGTTCTAAACAAGTATTATTATGGTTTGGGGGCGGGGAGGGTAGGCAAAACCTCCTTTCCATTAGAGGGAATGCTGACTTCTAATGTGGACATTCATGGTCAGTGACCTTTGAGAATGTGAATAAAATAAAATATCAAAATCCAATTTACAAGATACAACCATCATTTTTATACACACACACATATGCACATACACACATACATACACACATACACACACATATACACAGGTATTGTGTGTATGCATGTGTGTGTGTGTGTGTGTGTGTGTGTGTCTGTGTGTGTGATAAAGGAAAGGGTGAGTTGTAATTGTATTACAATATCAAAAGTAAAAATTAAAAATGAATGTATAATGTGAAATGTAGTATATAATTTGTTTCAAGTCCAGTCATTAAAGAAAAATAAAAATCTTATTTGTAGTAAGACTAGATATTTGAGAAACTTGAGTTTTCTCTCTTTCTGTATATATTTATGATATCTATATCTACATGTACATTCATCGAGAAAGAGATGAATTCCTTAATATTTTTTCATATTTGTTAATTTGCTTGGGGCATGCATTACTACTTCATAAGTTATACACATTCACTCATATAATCATGAATTCTGCTAGACTGTTTTAGATTCCAATGTATTTTCTGTTAACAACTCTTACTTTATGTCATTAGTTGTAAGAAACTGACAAGAAACACTGAATTAGTAGGAAAGATGACAGAGGTTCATGTCTGCAAATCAGAAACCTGATAAGAAAATGTATTTCTATCACATATAACAGAAAATCACTATGTATGTGATAGACTCCTTTGAACTTTCTTCAAAAGGACTGATGTTGAGGAGCTCAACTTCAAGCATTTTTGTTTTTTCTCCATTCTTGCTGAAGTGCTCCATCAAAATTTATTTCTTTCCTCTGCCTAGTAATACTTGTTTAGAGCATGACATCTGCTAAAATCAGCTTAATCTTAAGAAAACAAAAGTAATATAGAATAATTTCTCCAGAGACTGGAATACAGTGATTATACTTTTCAAAAAGATGTTTGTACCACAAGTTCAAACCAATATACAGAAGTACATATTTTGAACAGGAATTAAATGCATGAGATTTTTTTATGGGAAATATAAGGCATAGAAGAGTCTTACTAATAAAATATTTCACATCCCCCACTGAGAAACTCAAAATACTGTACATCACTGTTGTTTGCAGCCCATGGGCAGTGCCCTGCCCCTGAGCTACCTTGCCTGCATATGAGCAGTGTCAGCAGCTGTGTGCTTTGTGCTGGCCCTCATGCTAAGGGCTGCCTCTAGTAATGCCATGTTCATAGTCCACTGTACCTGTGCTCCCACTTCATTCCCATCCCTGATATGCACTCATAAAGCAGATGTTGCTTTTGCTTTCTGGATAGGATAAGAAAAGTTCATTCCTATCTCCAGCCACATATATGACATATATGACTTCTTACCAGAGACAAGCACATGAGAAAAGGGCATGAATTCCAGAGTCCATTTTCAGAAGGAAGGTTTCATTTGGAGCAAAGAAAACAAACTACAATTTTAAAATCTTTGTCTGAAAAAAAAACAAAAGGCTTTGATTAATAGTCACTAAGAGAAAATTGGTCCCTTAAAAATTACAATGTTACCGAAAAGGAAGAACTAGGAAAGAGGAGGCATGGTCTCTTGTTGGAAACAGAGTCAGCTAAGGGATTTGGGAGTTTTTTGCACATGATTGAGTGGAGTCAAATTAGAGCAATTAGGAAAGTTTATGGGGTAAGGATGAAATATTTCTCAATTTACATAAGCTTATCTTCAACTCTAGAGATGTATAAAAGTGAACTACATCTTTTTTTTTACATTTTTTATTAGATATTTTCTTCATTTATATTTCAAATGCTCTCCCAAAAGTCCCCTATATCCCCCCCTGCCCAGCTCCCCTACCCACTCACTCCTGCTTCTTGGCCCTGGCATTTCCCTGTATTGGGGTATATAAAGTTTGCAACACAAAGGGGCCTCTCTTCCCAATGATGGCTGAATAGGCCAACTTCTGCTACATATGCAGTTTGAGACATGAGCTCTGGGGGGAGGGGGGGAGGTACTGGTTAGTTCATATTGTT
>NC_034604.1:14171302-14191778 GCF_900095145.1 Mus pahari | reverse complement strand
TTCTCTAGCTCCTCCATTGGGGGCCCTGTGTTCCATTCAATAGCTGACTGTGAGCATCCACTTCTGTATTTGCCAGGCACTGGCATAGCTTCACATGGGACACCTATATCAGGGTCCTTTCAGCAAAACCTTGCTGGCATATGCAATAGTGTCTGCGTTTGGTGGCTGATTATGGGGTGGATCCTTGAGTGGGGTAGTCTCTGGATGGTCCATCCTTTCATCTTAGCTCCAAACTTTGTCTCTGTAACTTCTTCCATTGGTATTTTGTTACCTGTGCTAAGGAGGAATGAAGGAAACTACATCTTTAAAAAAAAAATGTAAGCATAAGAAATCCTCTGTCCAATGACATAAAATTCTTAAACACAAAAGACATCCACTCACTCACAAATGATAATATATTTTGAAACTTAGGTAGTTCTTTGGAAGCTACACTTAAGATAATAACAAGAACATTAGTCTCCCAAAATATAGCAAATGTGAACTGAAAGACAGAAATCCTAGACTGAATGTAGAAAGCAAGACTGTAATTTAAATGAACTCCAAATTTCAAGTTTCACAAATGTAGAAAGTTATTAACAGAAACCCAAGGAAGATTAGCTATAATTTCTGACAAAATAACTTATCCTGACCAAGAGTGATTCCTAGATCCAAAGCACTCAGGCCATATGAATATGAGTGATCCTTAAGTTAAATGTAACCAAGTCAATATTGTCAATGAACAAAACTGATTATAAAAAGAATATTTTATATAAATATTCCATAAAGATTTCAACAAAAATACTACCAGTTTAGCTGTACATAAAAGATGATTTACTGAGCTGTAGGGATTTATATACAAAAATACAAAGTTATTTTTACCACTACAATACTTCATTGGCTTGCATACACATGATCATTACGTTTTAAGGTAATGTGAATAACTTTGTTATTGTTGTTTCTGCATATGTTATAGCTTCTGGATTAGTGTCTTGATGATATTTCTGTATATATGAATGTGTGCATTGCTTGTCTGTATGTGCTTTTTATGCTTCCTTCATGTTTAATTAAGGTTTGTTTGAATTTATTTTGTCTTCTTAATTAATTTTAATAGTAATAATAATTTTATATAATTATATATTACAGATTACAGTTTACAGATTATGAATTATATTATATAGTTATTACATAATTATAATTAAGTTTTATATTTTATAATTATATTTTTATTATTACATTCCTGTTTGCTTTCTAATGAGAACACAAAAGAGAATAATTAGAGTGGGCAGGGAGATGGAGAGGATGTGTACTAAGATGGGGCAGAAATCTTAATTAGAATTTATAGCATGAAAAATTATCTATTATCAATTAAAAAAAAAACACAGAAAGAAAACACTAAATTAGAATGAAAAGAAATTTTCTTCAAACAGGTAAAAGACAATCCAACCAGCTACACTAAATGGTAAAATAGGGAGACACATTTCATGAGGAAATTGAAAACCAGGTTCTCATATATTTGAAATTTATTTAATGAGTAAGTAAAAAAAATAAAAAGATTAATCAGGCAATCATTGGGACTAGTAGGAAAATAGGAAAAATTTCTCTTAGTAGGTAATATGACTTTTATGTGGAAATCTATATAGTAATCTATGAAAGAGTATCAGAATGAATAAAAGCATTCACATTTTAAAGAAACCAAAATCAGCCAACAAGCATCAATTCCATTTCTTTATACTAGTAAGAAATCAAAGCTATATAATGAATAAAAACAATTACTGTAACACAAAACTATATCAATAAATTGATTGAGAGAATTTCTAAACTGGTACTGAAAACTCCCAGCCATCATTGAAATAAGTGGATGACTATCTAATTAAAATAAAGTATTCATTCTTGTGTGCACTTTAGTAGATGTAAACACTAAAATTTGATCTACAAGCCACTGAAGTCATTTCTACATAAGACAAATAAAGAAATGGTCAGAACACTAGTATACATATTATTAAAAATCAGAATATTAAATGTGTGTCCATCAACTAATGAATGCATAAATAAAAGTGTAATGGTATTATGTTGAAATAATTTTCATAAAAAAAAATATATGAAATACAGACATTGGATGAATATTGAAAAATTATGCTAATTACAAAAGGCATGTATAAATGATTGAATGTTTTTAATCTATTTAAATGAAGTATTTAAAATAGTTGGATTACAAACACAGAAAATAGATTTGTACTTATATGTGGTTAGGAAAGCTAGTTTGGGATAAATTTAAAGGTGAAAACTTGCCATTAAAAATATCCTTTTTGGAGCACTTGCAATATTAAAAACATTAGATTGTTGTGAAAGCTATATAATTCCCAATAGCAACATTATTGTTGCAGTAAATCACCAACCCAAATATGCCCTGACAATGAAAACATGACTCAATTAATATAAACACATGATGTGTGCCTAGGTTGGACAGTTCTACCGCTACATTACCATCTTCCTCATCTATGAGACCCCTTAGAACTTGTGGTTTCTCCAGGCCATGTGCATCTACTCCACTTTTCTTCTTCCTCCTCTGCATCCTCTCCCTCTTCCAGTTTCTCTTTCTTCTCTCCCCCACCTTTCACTCCATCTTCCCTTTATCTGCCCAATCATCAGCTGTGCTTTATTTTACAAATTAAGGTGGGTGCAGGTTTACAGAAAATCACCTGAGTGCTGACTCATTCCTTGTTAACAACCCCTCACAGAAGAATGGAATTAACATCAAATATAATTAGCCCCAGGCTATCCACAACACATTATCATGTAAAACTGGGCACATTTAGTTTATGAATTTTGGAAAGTTGTTGCTGAATAGAATTCCACAATATTTTCCACTTGAAATATTCTTGATAAGAATCTGTCTTCAGAAAATAGCTAGCTTCATTGCTGTTCTATTTACACAGTACACTGAAAATACATTCACATTTCAAGCAAGTCATCTTACATAGAGAGAATCTAGCCAGAATTATTAATCTCATGAAATAAATGTAAATGCCTAATTAAGGTCAAAGTTCTTAAAATACATAGTGGAATAGACAGAAGGAATGTGCTTCAAGATACCTTTGAGAATTGAGAGCAAACTTTGTCATGCATTAGTGTTTATTAAATAAAAACTATTTCATTGCCTAAAATATCTATCTTGAAACCTGTTCTTCATATGCTGAAATGACAGTCACCTTTTTTAACAATATTCATCAAAAGTAAGTCAATAGTTTTATTTTACTACAAATACTTTCTTAAAGTTAGAAATCACTATATAAGAGGTATACATTAACAAATTCCTTTCGTGTTCACTGCTTAATTTGGAAATTAATATAATATTGATTAGTCATATATGTATATATGTATATATATTTTCAAATAACTGGTATTGGATGATTATTTTAAAAATGAAATATTCATGCAGTGTATAATCTCATACTGATGTAGTGAATGGAAGAAATGACCATATCCACACCCAATGAGGAATTGTCCTTTCACTCTTCAGTAGCTGTGATTAACTGAACCACTTAAAGCATAAACAGAACTTGAAATTTTTGTTAAGCTTCTTTTAATCAATGCAGTACTATCAAATTAATTCATCTGTTGAATGTGGATGATTTTAATTAAGTAAACAATATAAATATGTCTCTATCTTAGGGTTGGTGCAAGAATAAACATAATAATATCTTAAGGAAATTTAATTTTGAGTTAAATCAGTATTTTGTTTCACTGATATGAAATATTGGGCTAATTTAGTCTAAGAATCTTCTCAAAGTTTTAAAATTATTTACTTTACATGCCCTTCTTAATCTTTGCATTCTTGAAATGCTCAAGGGATATTTGATTGTATTATAGAAAATTTAAATTTACTACTAAATCATTCTTTTCTGCTATTTAAGCTAAAAACAAACTTTGTAAAAAATAAAAATTCTCAACCCTAATAAAATGTGATAGAATTTTTCTCTCTCTAAAAATAGAGTATTCTGTTGGCATGTAATCTGTTTTCTTCATGTCTTCATTGACTACACGTCAGATTTTGAAAGACAAATATTATAATTCTTGTTTCATTCTTTAGAGTGGATTAAAGTAGATTCTAAAAGGCCTATTTAATGCTGAATGATTGAGTGACTACTTACATGAGAGCAAAATGGAGTATGTAACTATACAACAAATAATACCCTAATTTAAATTCCCAAATGAGTTAACAAATGACTAAATCTACCACTTACAATTCTTAAAGCCATCAAGGCTACAAAAGTCCACGCCATGCTTCCAACTACATTTAATTTAGTTACTTGAAACTCGTACATACTATTTTATAAAGAAAGAAGAACTCATCAGTTGGAAGTTACAAATACAATGACCAAAAATGGATTAAAAGGTATGTTATATTTGAGGTTGCATATTATAGCCATAATCTGTGTTTATTTCTAAACACATTGTTATCAAAATAAGTTTCCAAGACAGCTAAATATTTTCATGTGGACACACAAAATGCCTTTTTTTGGTGTCAACAACCTGTGAGGACATGCAGATAGTGATTCCAGAAGATTATAACTGAGCAAAAGTTCTGTTACCTAAAGTTCTCACAGCTGTCAAGTAGGAATTCCAGCACCACTTTTGTGTTTGTGAGGATGTTGATGTGCAAATCTATTCTATTCTCAGTTGTGATTAAACCTAGAGGCAATCATTTAAAAAGAATACACAGTAAGGAAAAAATAACTGATACTGTTTTAAAATTTTCACACTATACATGTTGTTATTACATGTTATACATGTTAAACTAGTTCCCCCACTTTGTTAAATATATTTACTTAAAAAAATGAAAGAAAGAAAAATAGTGGTCCTGTTCTTGCTTTATCCAAACTTTGGAGCCCTTAAGTGCTGCATGGTTTATGCAAAAAAAAATCCAATAAAAAAATGGATAGACCTAAAATCATGTACATGCAAATAACACTAAATCAGCTAAGGCAGCTATATTATTTTCATCCCAATTTTTTATTAGGTATTTGCTTCATTTATGTTTGAAATGCTATCCCCAAAGTCCCCTATACCCTCTCCGCCCCTGCTCCCCTAACCACCTACTCCCACTTCTTGGCCCTGGTCTTCCTCTGTACTGGGGCATATAAAGTAGGCAAGAACAAGGAACCTCTCTTCCCAATGATGGAAGACTAGGCCATCTTGTGCTACATATGCAGCTAGAGACACAAGATCTGGGGGTACTGGTTAGTTCATATTGTTGTTCCACCTATAGGGTTGCAGACCCCTTCAGCTCCTTGGGTACTTTCTCTAACTCCTCTATTGGAGCTCTGCGTTCAATTCAATAGATGACTGTGAGCATCCACTTTTGTATTTGCCAGGCACTGGCATAGCCTCACAAGAGACAGCTATATCAGGGTCTTTTCAGCAAAATCTTGCTGGCATATGCAGTAGTGTCTGCGATTGGTTGCTGATTATGGGATGGACCCCTGGGTGGGGCAGTTTCTGGACGGTCCACCCTTTTGTCTCAGCTCCAAACTTTGTCTCTGTATCTCCTTTCGTGGGTGTGACAGCTATATTCTTATATGTAGGTACACACACTATAATTAAAGAATAAAAATGAAAGAAAGTGAGTTAATTAGAAATAATAATAATAATAATAATAATAATAAAACATTATCCAGAAGCTGCAAGTGGAGTACATGGGAAGAATTGGAAGGAGCATATATAAAATGACATAATTTAAAAAATAGTTTGTTAATGTTGTGCTGGCAGAACTTCACATATCTCCTATTAAATCTATCTCTGTATTTCATTATTTTCTCCCATGCCTTTTTAAAATCTCAAGTTGTTTATTCAGGAAAATGGTAGAATTAAAAGTACCATAAATTCACAACCATACACACACACACACACACACACACACACACACACACTACATACATATGTGCATGCACACACATTTACAGACAATATATCACTTAAAGTAGGCTTGTAGAAAACTATTATATAAATTACATATAATAATTACACTACTATGTTCAGAGAACATAAAATAATGATAGTTATACAATCCTGTCATTAAGAAACTTGTATGTCTTTACTGCATGGTAATTGTAAAGGTAAATATCTAATGTTTAAACAGAGCACTTACCTAAATATTATTATGAATTATGGAAAGGATAAACTCTTAAACATTTGTTCCAACTACTGTAGTCTAATGTAACCAAAATGTTATGCATAAAATGTTCTCTTTCTTTTTTTCAACTAGTATATGATGGGCTACAGTAACTTTTAATGCAAATTAAAAAGTAATTTATTGCACATCTAAAAGAAATATTTTTATTAAGTTGGAAAAACTAAGATAGTATCAAGTGTTTATTTTAATGTAAGAAGTAGTCAGTGGATGTGCTGTTACACATTTGTACTTCAAGCAATTGAGACAGGGGAAGGTAGGTTCTATCAACCTAGTCTATATACCAAGTTCTAGGCTAGCTAGGACCAGATAATGAAACACTGCTTCAAACAAAAATAAATGTTGAAATATATATATATATATATATATATATATATATATATATATATGCCAATTTAAGGCATTTGCATTGTAAAGTTGATCTTTAATGTGTGTGACCCTAGTACCAACATCTGTCCATATTTCTATGTCTTCTGCACTGTAAATTGACATTAAATTGGTTATTAAAGCAACATTTATTAAAAATTAAAAATAGTGCTGATATGTGCAGGAATTACATATCATGATGGCAATAATACCACTTTGCATTTATGACACATTTGCCAAGGCTGACTCTGCTTTTGGCAGAAACCTTAATAGGCTGTTTACTAATAGCTCTATAGAGGAGCAGAGTTTCCACAGCAACAAATGAACAAAACTGGAGCAATTAATTGCCTCTACATTATTATTGTACTGTTTTCTAAAGCAATGCCTTGTAGTTTGATAATTGTAACTCTAGAATGATTGTACATTATGAGTTGATTAGCATAAACACTTAAGAAGAAAAATGTCACTTTTGAGATGGTGAATGAATGTAAACTAGATAGGGCTATGTAATAAATATGATTATAGGTGAAACTGTTAAATTGTGTCTTTGGTAGCAGTGTTTGGCAGTGGCTAATAGCATTCCTTTCTGAAAAGGTCTTTTATCTGTAACATGCATCCACGTCATACCAAACAATTGATATTTCATTTTATTTGCAAATTCCACTTTGAAAGATCTCCCTGGATAGTGCACCCTAATCTGTCAGGGGAGGCTGAGTGAGCAAAGCTTGTGTTGTGACTTGAATGTGAAATGTTCTTTGTAGATAAAAATGTTTGAACACTATGTTTCTAACTTGTGGTGCATAGATAGGTAGAAGGTAGAGGATCTGATCCTTATGGATAGGCTTTTTTAATAGCCTGTCTAGGCTTCCTGGATATACTCAGCTTCAGTATGGATATAATATATTTTTTTAGCCTTCTGCTTGGGTCAACATGATTTTTCTGCCTACTGCCTTGATCTGGCAAACCTGGACTCCATCCCTCTAAAATTGTAACCCAAAAAAACATTTCTCCCTAAAGTTACCTTGGTCAGGAAAAGTTATCAATATAATGAGAATTTAGGGAAAGATCTTGTTTCACTCCATGTTTTTATATCATAGACTTGGCTTTATATCATTAATTGTCTCCAATTACTGGTCCCTTAATTCAGGAATTCCAGTGTGTGTGTGTGTGTGTGTGTGTGTGTGTGTGTGTGTGTGTGTGTGTGCGTATGTGCTCTGGAATCTGCATAAAACTTTTTTAGAGGCATAAAGCACGTTCCATGTTTTTTGATACTAAGACATGTTTAATATCAAGCATGATCAGTTTTTCAAAACTTGTATCCTTATTCAGTTGGTACAAAAAAAAAAGTTAAAAAAGGAAGAAAGAGAAAAGTCAAGATAAGACAAGAAAGGGAAGAAAAGAAAATTTGAACTTTGTTGTGTTGGCTGAAAGACTGGTTATTCAATAGAATAATTGTCAGGAATAAAGTAGCATGCGACATATGTCTTCACTGTTTTAAAATCAGAATGATCTAAATGTTCAGTTTTCATAGAATTTTGAGTTTTTAATTAAGTATGTACAGTTGTATTGAAGAAGGAACTTAAGGATTCTTTGGAAAGTCAGTTGTGTTGGATGGTGTTTTGATGCGACAAATATCTGAAGGAGTGTTTTCCTAAAGTGAGCACAGGTGAAAGGCTAAGGCAGATTCATGAAGCAATGTTTCACTGTGGCAGACACAGGAGAAATGCTGTTCTCCTAATGCAAGCAAGTGAAAGAATATGTGATGAAGGATGCTTTGCTAAAGATATGAAAATACTGATCTGCCTTATTGAGCTATGCCTTACTGAGCTACTTTGTTCAGACTCCATAGAGAAAAACACACCGAAAAATGTTTTGCTGGTGTGCCTCAGCTTCTTGCCACTTGTTTGGACTCAGGCTGATTGTCAGAGTCATGTTAGCAAAGACAGACTCATGTGCTGAGGCAAGACACATGGTGAAGCAAGACTCATGGAGGACATATGATGTTTGTGGGGACTAGAAAAGGGCTCAAAGGACAGTGACGGATTTGAGTTTGGTTTGATTATATAACTAGCTGTGCAATGATTGTTGGTATAATTTCTTTGTTGATACTACTCACTTCTCTGAGAGATACACAGCTGAGATTCACTTTTCGTGACATCCCTCTGGGTCCCTCCTACTGATTCATGCAGAGGCTGAGGAATGACTGCATCTGGTAAGTCCTGCCACAACTACTGATTCCTATTTGCTATCTGGACTCTACCAAACAGAACTGCTGGTATGTCTGTAAAGTGTTTGTTGGTGAACCAGGTTGCCATGCTGACCTGTGAACTGAACTGCCAATTTTGAGACAACACAGGCAGAAGTTACTATGATACCTAAACCAGAAAAAGACCCAACAAAGAAAGAAAACCTCAGAACAATGTCCCTTATGAATATAGATGCAAAAATACTCAATAAAATTCTCAAAAACCAAATCCAAGAACAGATTAAAACAATCATCCATCATGATTAAGTAGACTTCATTCCAGGGATCCAAGGAGGGTTCAATATATGGAACCCTCCATCAACGTAACCACCTATATAAACAAACTCAAAGACAAAACCCACATGATCATCTCGTTAGATGCTGAGAAAGCATTCAACAAAGTTCAACACCCCTTCCTGGTAAAAGTCTTTGAAAGATCAGGAATTCAAGGCCCATATCTATAAATAATATAAGCAATATACTGCAAACCAACATCAAACTAAATGGAGAGAAACTCAAAGCAATTCCACAAAAATCAAGGGCTAGCCAAGGCTGCCCACTCTCTCCCTACCTATTCAATATAGTACTTGAAATACTAGCCAGATCAATTAAATAACAAAAGAAGATCAAAGTGATACATATCGGAAAGGAAGAAGTTAAAATATCACTCTTTGCAGATGATATGGTAGTATATTTAAGTGACCCTAAAATTTCCCCCAGAGAATTCCTAAACCTGATAAACAGCTTCAGGGCAGAAGCTGGATATAAAATTAACTCAAAAAAATCAGTGGCCTTTCCCTATAGAAAGGATAAACAGGTTGAGAAAGAAATTAGGGAAACAACACCCTTCACAATAGTCACAAATAACAAAAAATACCTTGGTGTGACTCTTACTAAGGAAGTAAAAGATCTGTATGATAAAAAATTCAAGTCTCTGAAGGAAGAAATCAAAAAGATCTCAGAGGATGGAAAGATCTCCCATGCTCAAGGATTGGCAAGATCAATATAGTAAAAATGGCTATCTTGCCGAAAACACACTACAGATTCAATGAAATCCCTATCAAAATACCAACTCAAATTCTTCACAAAGTAAGAAAGGGCAATTTGCAAATTCATCTGGAATAACAAAAATCCTAGGATAGCAAAAATTATTCCCAACAATAAAAGTACCTCTGGTGGAATCACCATGCCTGACCTCAAGCTGTACTACAGAGCAACATGCTAAAAAGTGCATGGTACTTGTACAGTGAAAGACAGGTAGGTCAGTGGAACGGAACTAAAGACCCAGAAATGAACTCACATGGCAATGTCACTTGATCTTTGACAAAGGAGCTAAAACCATCCAGTGGAAAGAAGACAGCATCTTCAACAAATGGTGCTTGCTCAACTGGCTGTTTGCATGTAGAAGAATGTGAATTGACCCATTCTTATTTCCTTTTACAAAGCTCAAGTCTAAGTGAATCAAAGACCTCCACATAAAACCAGAGACACTGAAATTTATACAGGAGAAAGTGAAGAAGAGCCTCAAAGATATGGGCACAGGGTAAAGATTCCAGAACAGAACAGCAGTGGCTTATGCTGTAAGATCAAGAATCAACAAATGGGACATCATAAAATTGCAAAGCTTCTTTNAGGCAAAGGACACTGTCAATAAGACCAAAAGGCAACCAACAGAGTGGGAAAAGATCTTTACCAATCCTAAATCCATTAGGAATCTAATATCCAATATATATAAAGAACTCAAGAAGTTGAACTCCAGAAAACCAATGAACTCTATTAAAATACGATGTACAGAGCTAAACAACGACTTCTCAACTGAAGAATACCGAATGGCTGAAAAGCACCTTTAAAAAGTGTTCAACAACCTTAATCATCAGGAAAATGCAAATCAAAACAACCCTGACATTCCACCTCATATCAGTCAGAATGGCTAAGATCGAAAACTCAGGTGACAGCAGATGCTGGCAAGAATGTGGAGAAAGAGGAACACTCTTCCATTGCTGTTTGGACTGCAAGCTAGCACAACCACTCTGGAAATCAGTTTGGCATATCCTCAGAAAATTGTACATAATTCTGTTAGAAGATCCAGCAATACTACACCTGGGCATGTACACTGAGGATGCTCCAACATGTAATAGGGACACATGCTCCACTATGATCATAGCAGCCTTATTTATAATAGCCAGAACCTGGAAAGAACCCNGATGTCTTTCAACAGAGGAATGGATATAGAAAATGTGGTACATTTACACAATGCATTACTACTAAGCTATTAAAAACAATGAATTTATGAAATTCTTAGACAAATGGATGGATCTGGAGGATAACATCCTAAGTGAGGTAACCCAATCACAAAAGAACACACATGACATGCACTCAGTGGTAAGTGGATATTAGCCCAGAAGTTCAGAATCCTTCTTAGAAGTGGGAACACAATAACCATGGTAGGATATACAGAGACAAAGTTTGGAGCAGAGACTGAAGGAATGATCATCCAGAGACTGCCCACTTGGGAATCCACTCCATAAACAACCACCAAACCCAGATAGTATGCCAGATGCCAATAAGGCGTTGCTGACAGGGGCCTGGTATAGCTGTCTCCTGAGGGGCTCTGCCATTGCCTGGCAAATACAGAAGTGGATGCTCACAGTCATCCATTGGATGTAGCACAAAGTCCCCAATGAAGGAACTAGAGAGAGCTCCCAAGGAGCTGAAGGGATTTGAAGCCCCATAGGAGGAACATCAGTATGAACTATCCAGTACCCCCAGAGATCCTTGGAACTAAACCACCAATCAAAGAAATCACATGGTGGAACTTTTAGCTGTATATGTAGTAGCGGATGGCCTAGTCGGACATTAGTGGAAGGATAAGCCTGAGGTCCTGTGAAGGTTCTATGCCCCAGTATAGGGGAATGCCAGGACCAGGAATAGGAGTGGGTAGGTTGAGGAGCAGTGGGAGGGGGATTGTATAGGGGATTTTTGGAGCGGAATCTAGGAAAGGCAATAACATTTGAAATGTAAATAAAGAAAATACCTAATAATAAAAAAATTCTGAAATAGGTCATATCATAGGGCATACTATCATACAATCACTGTGTATAACAATAAATATAACAATTGAATTTCCTACTATTTTATAAAAAAAATTCATGCATATATTATGTAGTCCAGTATTTTTGATATGTTAAAAGATCTAAAGCAGACTATAGGTCAAGATCAAAAAGCTAAGATGCTAAAATGTAAGTGCAAATATATAAATACAAGAAACCAAATTTTCTTAAAAACTGTTTTCCATCTCATCCTTGGGTATGAGTTTATATGAGTACACTCATATGCATGCTAGCATGGCTAGCATGTGTGTGTGCCTCTGTGTGTGTGCCTCTGTGTGTGTGTGTGTGTGTGTGTGTGTGTGTGTGTGGTTTTAGTGGAACTAAGATTTTGTTGTGGTCTTTGCTGAAAATTTTGCTAAATCTTATGCTCTGGATGGCATATTCAGAGTGTCTGTTAATTTGGGGAACATATATTATATTCATTTGAGTGAGTGGATGGATACATTTGTTTTAAAAATCTATAACAAGTTTTATATTTACTAAATATATTTTAAACTGAGTTTAATGTGCACAAAATATTTTTCTTGAAAATGATTATAGAATTAACACATTAAAAAATTATATCAATACAACATATGGACTATATAAACATCTGAAATTTTACAGATGTAATTACAGAAAAGAAATTACTACTTGTGAAAGAATACTTCAAGGAAGTATTTCCTTAGTTCTCCAGATAGTTCAATCATATATTCTAGTAATGACGAGCTAAAATCTAGTCTTAATAGGAAGCAGTTTACATGTTTGCTCTATTCAGGAAGAACATTTAGTTATGGTTTTAGCTGTGCTACAGTAAATACAAAATTGTTTAATGCATTTAAATTACATTATGTGAGCTATTTATTAGTATTTTAGGTGTGAACTATTAGTGGGAATTATGAAACATATTGAACTATCCCATACACAACTTGTAGCAAGCTAATTTTCCAGGTATGAAAGAATGGTTTATGCCTTTTTTCTTTACCCCCAGAGCTCGTGTCTCTAGTTGTATATGTAGCAGAACATGGCCTAGTCAGTTATCTTTGGGGAGAGAGGCCCCTTGGTATTGCAAACTTTATATGCCCCAATACAGGGGAACTCCAAGGCCAAGAAGTGGGAGTGGGTAGGTAGGGGAGCAGGGTGGGGGGAGGGTGTAGGTGTCTTTCGGGATAGCATTTGAAATGTAAATGAAGAAAATATATAATAAAAATTGAAAAAAAATAATGTTCTTAGTGTCTAGAAATTCCCTATTGGGTTTACTTTTCCTTAATTTTTAACATTTTAATCTTTATTAATAAAATTATTAGTTAAAATATCTCTCCCTTGAAGGCTCCAGAGAGTTAGAAAGACCTACAGAGCCATAGGGATGACTGAACCACCAACAAAGATCATGCAAAGGGACAGAACTAGGCTAACCACATATATGTAGCAGATAGGCAGCTTGGTCTTCGTGTGAGTCCTCTCACAACTGGAGTGGGGACTGTCTCTGAGCCATACTCTGTTTCCTGTTTTTGGATCCCTTTCTCCTAGCATTGCTGCCTTGTTTGACCTCAGAGGAATAATAGAACATTTGTCCTGATGTGATTTAATACACCAGGAGGAGTTGATACCCAGGGGGTCATCTTCTCTGAGGGCAGAAGAGAATAAGGGAACAGGGATTGAATGGGTGGGACTGGAAGCAAATGAGGGATGAGGATGCAATCAGCATAAAAAAATGAAGAAACAAAGTAATTAAAATAATATCACTTCCATTCTCCTTTGAATTATTACTAAGTAATATCATGCAGTGTTTAATATGGGAAACTTTTACTAATATGTTTATTTGCTTATTTGCTTCACAACTTAATTTTCTTTGTTTAGAAATGCAAAGCATGCATATAATATACTTTGATAAAACCCATCCCCATTGCCTCCCTTCCAATCCTCTCACATTCCCCCCAACTACCTATTACACCCTACATCATGTTTTCAAAACAAGTTCAATCCACTATGAGCTGCCTGTGCATACATGTATTTAAAATCATCTACTACAGCATGGTAGTTTTATTTTTGAATCTCACCAAGTGATACAGGCTGGACTTGAACTAACAAAACTCTGTCTTTGCCTTCCAGGTAAGAAAGTATGTGCCATCATGCGTAGTCTGACTATAGGAAATTTAATCTCTCTCTCTCTCTCTGCAATTGCAGTACAATATTGAATAAATATTTCAAGAAAGATTATGAATATTATTTTAGGTATGAAGGTGTCAATAATTTAAACATTAAATTTTATATTAAATGTGTAATACTTGATTCTTGTTTATTTGTTTTAATTGCCTGTATATGTGGTTTTCCGCTATGAACAGCACATACAACGATATGCCTGTGGTGGCCTCAGATCACCTAAATTGAAAACAAAAAATTTAGACAACTGTGAGATGTCAATGTGGGTGCTGGCAAGAGAGTTCCTGTCCTCTACAATGACAGCCAGTAATTTTAACATTGATCCCTCTTTCTAGGCTTAGATATGGACATGTTATATGTTTATAATTGTATTGAAATATTTCCTTCTATTCTTTCTTGGTAGTTGTTTTATCATCCAAGTACATTGTATTTATTATAAAATATTTAATCTTCTGTGAAATTCATATATTTTTAAACTTATTTTATTAGATATTTTCTTCATTTACATTTCATATGCTATCCCGAATGTCCCCTATACCCTCCCCCCATCCTGTTCCCCTGCCCACCCACTCCCACTTCTTGGCCCTGGCGTTCCCCTGTATGGGGCATATAAGGTTTGCAAGACCAAGGGGCATTTCTTCCCAACGATGGCTGACTAGGCCATCTTCTTCTGCTATGTATACAGCTAGAGACACAAGCTCTGGGGGTATTGATTAGTTCGTATTGTTGTTTCACCTATAGGGTTGCAGACCCCTTCAGTTCCTTGTGTAATTTCTCTAGCTCCTCCATTGGGGTCTCTGTGTTCTATCCTATAGATGACTGTGAGCAATCACTTCTATATTTGCCAGGCACTGGTATAGCCTCACAGAGATAGCTATATCAGGGTTCTTTCAGCAAAATCTTGCTGGCATTTGCAATAGTGTCTACATTTGGTGGCTGATTACAGGATGGACCCCCCGGGGGGGCAGTCTCTGGCTGGTCTATCCTTTCCTCTTAGCTCCAAACTTTGTCTCTGCCACTTCTTTCATGGGTATTTTATTCCCTATTTTAGGGAGGAATTAAGTATCCACATTCTGGTCTTCCTTATTCTAGATTTTCATGTGATTTGGAGATTATCTTGGATATTCTAGGTTTTGGGGGCTAATATCCACTTATCAGTGAGTGCATATCAAGTGAGTTCTTTTGTTATTGGGTTACCTCACTCAGGATGATATCCTCCAGATACATCCATTTGCCTAAGAATTTCATAAATTCATTGTTTTTAATAGCTGAGTAGTANTCCATTNTGTAAATGTACCACATTTTCTGTATCCATTCCTCTGCTGAGGGACATCTAGGTTCTTTCTAGCTTCTGGCTATTTTAAATAGGGCAGCTATGAACATAGTGGAGTATGTGTCCTTATTACCAGTTGGAACATCTTCTGGGTATATACCTAGAAGAGGTATTGCTGGATCTTCCGGTAGCACTATGTCCAGTTTTATAAGGAACCGCCAGACTGATTTCCAGAGAGGTTTACAAGCTTGCAATCAATCCCACCAGCAATGGAGGAGTGTTCCTCTTTCTCCACATCATTGCCAGCATCTGCTGTCCCCTGAATTTTTGATCTTAGTCATTCTGACTAGTGTGAGGTGAAATCTCAGGGTTGTTTTGATTTGCATTTTCCTGATGATTAAGGATGTTGAATATTTTTTAAAGTGCTTCTCAGCCCTTTGGTACTCCTCAGTTGAGAATTCTTTGTTTAGCTCTGTACCCCATTTTTTAATGAGGTTGAAATTCATATATTTAAATTTATATTTACTTTTATTAAAAACAAGTAATGCACCGAATTCAATATAGTGATCCTCTCTATATGCCCCTATATGTAAATTTCACTTTGTAATGGTTGTATTTTTTCCAGGAATTGAAATGGAATACCCATAGTTTTCGCTTTGATGAGGTTATAAGACTTTTTTAAATGAATTTTTTGAGGCACTGTCAGTCCTTATTAATGATCATATTTTTACTTACTTTTTTTTTTTCATTTTTCTTCATTATTTTGTTGAAGGTTTTTTTCAGCTCTTGTGTTTTGAATTCTGATTTTTTTCGTGTTGCCCACTACCTTAGTTAAAAGATCCAGATTATTGATTTAAAGTCATTTAAGTAACTAATGTAAACATTTTAAAGCTACTATTTGTCTAAATACTATTTTTAGTGCATTTCATAGGTTTGATTAATTACTATTTTCTTCATTCAAGTTATAATTTTCCAACTTCTCTTGTGGTATCTTTTTTGACCCAATGGTTCTTTAGGAGCTATTATTTAGTCGTCATTTGGGTAATTGAGGATTTCAGCTCAAGACTGTTCAACTTGTGATGCATATTTTTATGACCATATTATGTATAAATTTACAGGTAGTTGTCATCTAGTGTAATATTTGGCCTAATTTAAATAAAACTTCTTGTGCCTTAGAGAGTCCTGTGCTTTCTTCCCATGTTGAGTGGTGTTACATTATGTAGCCATTAGATAAGATATTTTACATATTTTACCTTTTCTGCAATTGTGTACTTATTGCCTAGTTATGTTATTCTTTCTGTCTTTTCTTCTTACTTTTAATTTTTTTTTTTATTTTTCATTGCCAATTGAATTTAGTTATTCCTGAAACCTGGGACTATCCTCAGGTATTTTTGATTTAAGTGTAGTATAGAATGTTTCATTTAAGGATATTTTTCCCTTTAATTACTTATCCACTGTACAGCCTGATTGCAGCCCTCTCTCCCTCCTGTCTACCCAGTCCCTCCGTCACATCCCATTTCCCAACTCCTCTCTCTCCTTCTCTTCCGAGAAGGGAAAATTCTCCCATATGGGTATCAATATGCACTGAAACACCAAGTTACATCAGACATCCCCTCCCATGGAGCCCAGACAAGGTACAACCTAACTAGGGGAGAGGGATCCACAGGGATGCAGCAGAGCCAGAATCAATCCTTGCTCTAATTGTTAAGATGCCCACATGGACCCTTTTTCCATATTAAGATTGTAGCTATAAAATTCCTAGCTATTAATAGTACATTGTTTATTTATAAATTCAATTCTGTTTTTAACAACTCATGTGATTTTGGTCTCTTCTTTGAATATAGTTTTATAACTGACAAACCCATTCCTTTCTGATAGAATGAACTTCATATCATTCAATAATGCTTTATTACTTGCAACAATTTTTTGTTGTTCATTTTTAAATCTGCCTTGCTTAATATCAGTGTCATCATGTCACTCCATAATGCTTCTTAGTTGTGGATTCCATGAAATACGAATTTCTAATTTTTTTCCTTTCAACCCATTTGTATCATTTGCCACACAAAGAATCACTTCTAGGAAGAATCTTATAGGAAAAGTTACAGACATATATATATATATATATATATATATATATATATATATATATATATATATGTGTGTGTGTGTGTGTGTGTGTGTGTGTGTGTGTTCATGTGTGTGTTTTAAACATTTGCTGCCAATATTTGCCTTATCATTGTACAATCTGATCGATTTACATTGAACCTAACTTCTGATAAAGACTAACTTCTACCAAATATTTCATTAAATCATTTGAAATCACTATGCTTTAATGATTTCTTGTCAGGAGATATGATTATTGTAAGTTTTAGAGACACAAGTGTTTGTAACTTTTGGAGATACTGTACTCTCTGTTTACATGACTGCACTCTTCTTAGAATCAAATTTTTTTAATCATTCCATAAAATTAGAGTCACTTCACATAGAGTAGAAATTTTAAAGACGTCTTTTGAACTCTAACTCCAAGTGCTAAAACTGTCAGTTGCCTGTAGATGTCATAAAAGGTTCATTTTCTTAGGAAACACTGATTGAATTATAACATTTATTAAACAGTAAGACAGAGACTCTACAAGATTTCCCTGATCCATTAACCAACTCCTCGATTTAGTAACACATTCAAATAAGAAGAATGGGGTAGTTTTTCAATTTATCTTATAAATCTGCTGAGTAAGATAGGTTTCAAGTTCTCAATTATATTCATTGACATTAACCAAATATATTGCCCAGTTAGTTTATTTAAAGAAATTGTTAAATCATAAGTGAATTACTGGTATTTTTATTCAAAGAATTCTAGGGATAATTTGAAAACAAAAAGTTACAAGACTAAAATGGTTCCGAATATTTTGATGTCAATACCAAATTAACTAGACTTTTATCACTTGGTAATTAATTATTCTTGATAACTTTTTTCAAACCTTAAGCTGATTCAAAGAGCCTCAGTAATAAATATTTTTTATAGTATGATAACCATTGAAAAACTGAACCATTTAAATCTCTTGAATTCAAAGTCAGAAGTATCAAACCCATGAAAGAAGATACAAATATGCATATAATTTCCACATTTTCAATTTCAAACTCAATTGAAACCATCTGTGATCTCACATTCAGTTTTAGTATTCATGTTTACTCTTGATAGCTAGTCAGCCATTGAAAGGGAATCACTTTGGAAAATAGTTGTTTGTGCATTTCAATTCTTGAATATTTTAATGCATAGAAAGTCAATTTTTCGAATCTTTATGAACTTAGAGAGTGAGTTTATAGACTTTGCTTCTTTGAGTTTCCTCAGAAAACCAGATACATAATGTTATCTCCACAAATTCAAATGCTATGGATGCATTCAATTCTAACAGATGAGATTTAAAATATTTCATCCAAATAACTCTTTTACCCATTTAGTGCATAAAACTTCTGTGTCCAATGGGCATTTTCCTGTCTGGCAGTTGGAATCCTTTCTAGAGAGAGCTAATACAGTAATGCAGAGAGGAGGGGAAGACGATTCTTAGGAAAAAAAATGTACTGATGCAGAAATCTTGACATGATAGAATTTAGAACTGAGAAAAGGAAAGCAGGCAAGAATAAAGAGGAGTGACCACCAATGATTGTGTCAGGTGTTTGTTTGGTTGTTTTTCTTGGTCTTGGTCTTTTGGAAACCAATTTAAACTTCAATGAGGACATCTCATTTCTACCTTACAGCTTAAACTGCTTTAGCATATCAGAGCGACTACATTTTAAGTTGTATTCTTTAAGGTTTAAAATTTCTTGTAATGGGGAGTCCTTTTCATTGAGTCATCAGATTTTGGATATCCTAGGGTACAGACAAAAATTTTAATTACTCTACACAGACACTATTATTCATTAAGCAGCTATCAAATTGTAGAATATGTTGTTAAGAATACAAATAAAAGCTCTTAGAGATGATATATGACATGAATCAGTTTCTTGTTCCTTGGTTTGGTTACCTTCTGTTATGATCTGTGGTGATATCTATTCTGAAAGTGTCTCTTGGCATCAAAAAGAGAATTTTGAAAAGAAATATAACTAGGTTGATAATATGACTTGAGATCACATATGACAATCCAGCATATCTGCCTTGAGTCTTGTTTTTCCATGTAATCACCTGCTACAACCTAATTTAAATACATAAGTTCAACTATGCACTCTTCAATGCCACCGACCAACAAAATATGTGTTGGTGTATTCTATGCAATATCATAACAGCTAAGCATTTAAAAGTAAACTTAAACAACAAATATCCTGTAAATGTTGAAAGCAAATTATGATAAAAGTTGATAACATCTTTGTGCAGTTTTCAGTGTTATTCTGAGTGAGTTGAGATCAGTAATGTAACTTCTTCCCTGTGTAACTTTCTTAGATTTCTCTGAGAACATAGCTCTCATCCCCTTCCCATACCTTGTTTTCAGTGCTGTTCCATTCATACAAAATACAGCTGTTGTTAGGAACAATCAAAGCAGACAATAAAACAATAAGAAATATTATGCCCACATAATAGACAAACAGTGGAGCACAAAATACGGACATATAGAAGCCCTTAAAGATAGGCTGGCTAGGCAATTACTTACCAGTACACATTGCATATTAAGACATATATATGATCAACAACTAAAGAAAAATACTACAGAGCATGAATGGAAAGAGAAGAGAGGTTAGAAGGAGGAAGGTGGAGAAAAAAAGCAAAGGGGATAGAAGTCATAATATTTTTAATTAAAAAATAAGTAATGAAAATAAGTAAAAAGAAAAGTTTTGTGACTTGAGTCTTATATATTGTGTATCACAACTAGAATTGCTGTGTACATTGTATAGACATTTTTAATTGAAATTCTATTTTCAGCATCATTAATTTTAATGTCTATAAGAGTAGTTCATGTATTGAACCTAGAGGTGCATTAGAAGATCCTCACGGGGACCCAACAATACCTCTTCTAGGCATATACCCAGAAGATCTTCCAACTGGTAATAAGGACACATGCTCCACTATGTTCATAGCAGCCTTACTTATAATAGCCAGAAGCTGGAAAGAACCCAGTTGTCCCTCAATAGAGGAATGGATACAAAAACTGTGGTACATTTACACAATGGAGTACTACTCAGCT
>NC_034604.1:14161551-14170797 GCF_900095145.1 Mus pahari | reverse complement strand
TGTTTAGGTATGGGCCTTGAATTCCCAATCTTTCTAAGACTTTTATCATGAAGGGGTGTTGGATTTTGTCAAATGCTTTCTCAGCATCCAATGAAATGACTTTATCATTTTATTGAACAGATATACCCTGAATATTTGCTGATAAATGAATTGTGCTGTAAGATTACTCTCAGGATCCTGAGAGAATGATTATTGTATGCCTTTTACACATAAATGTTAGATTTTTAATCCTGAATTATTAGATGTAACATATATAGGAAGTATGTAATTAAATATCTCACTATAATATATAAAACTTCACAGTTATTTTAAAATATTTTAATTTTTACTTATATTTTCCATATTTTTTCTCTCTCAGTTAGTCCCAGTGTACCTAACTCCCTTTTCATACAACCTCCGGTCTCTGTCTCTGTCTCTGTCTCTGTCTCTGTCTCTGTCTCTGTCTCTGTCTCTCATGCACACACACACACACACACACACACACACATACACACACAAACACACACACAAATACTCACACATTAGTAAAACAAAATCAAGACCCAAATAATCAAAAATAAAATAAAACTTCAAACTACTGCAAGAAATAATAAGATGAAAACTGGTAATAAACAAACAAAAAGTGTATTAAAATAGTCATGGCTTGCATTTTGTCTTGGCCAACTACTCATGGCAATGTGGCCTTCTCTGGACTGTGGATGATATATGTAGTGACTCTACACTGGAGAAAATTGATTTTTCTTTTCCCAGCAGGTATCAATCACAAATAACATCTTAATAGGTATTGGAATATTTTATCTATTGCCTATTTTTGGTTCTGAGATTTTATTTGACTTGATCCTGTGCAAGTCATGTACATGTTGTCACAATCTCTGTGACTTCATATGTGCATTGCCTTGTTGTGTGTGCAAAACGTTGTTTCCTTGGAGTCACCCATACCCTTAGATTTTTTCCAGTTCATCTTTTACATACATACCTTAAATTTGAGGAAAATTATTTGATGAAGATATCTCATTTAGGACTAAATGCTTCAAAGTCTCTCTTTCTTTGATAACTGTCCAGTTGTGGATCTCTGTGTTAATATCCATCTATTTCCTGAAGCTTCTTCCATGAGGATTAAGCAGTGTTATGCTTTATTGATATAGCTATATGGCACAAAGAGTTCTCTTATTGCCATGTTATTACAGCAAAATAATAATGTAGGTTTTCCTCTAAAGCCTATCCCCTATCTAGTTTCAGGTTCTTGTGCATTTTAGCAATATCAGGTATGTTTGATTTCATGTAGTGGGCCCTAGTTATAATGTAAGGAGTGGTTAGATATTGCCATAACATTTATGCCATATTTGCCTGTATATCTTAAATTCAGATCATTGTTGTAGGTATCAAGATTTATACCTCAGTGATACTGATGATTACTTTCTACTCTGGTAACTACAGCACCATAAATGCTAATTATAGGTGGATACGCTCCTAGGTGAGCACCAGCTTGGTTTCTATGTGCTCATTGACATAAATAAGGTGTGTCTTTCATAATAGGTCCTTTGATATTTTTAGAGATCACTTGGACTCCTTTGCCAATAACTCATGAAGAAATTATATATATATATATATATATATATATATATATATATATATATATATATACATATATGGCAGTAGAAGTTTTAATTGTGAGCATAAGATGTCTAGTTGAGGCATTGTCTCCACTATATTTTGACTCCAGTTATGTGTTATCAGCATGTAGAATACTTGAAGAATTCAAAAAACGAGATAGTAATAAAATAAAAATATTAAAGATGGAGTATAGAACTAAACATATACAGTGATAAAACACAAATTCCTCAGAATGATTTTTAATATGTTCAACATCTTTTCCACACTGGGAGGTACAAGTTAAAACTACTTGAAATTTCCTCATACACCAGTTAAAATGACCAAAATCAATTTTAAAATGACAACACATGCAAGCATGTAGTAAAAGGGGAACACTTATGTATTGATGTTGGGAATACAAACTTGCACAGGTATGTTAAAAATCTGTGTTGAGGTTCTGCAAAACTTAAAAATTGATCTATCTCAATATCCAGCAATGCCTACTCTTGTACACATATACAGAAGACTCTATATCCTATTTCAGAGAGACTTAATCATCCATGAATTTTGCTGTGGTATTCATAATTAATGTATAGTAGTAACATTCTAGATTTCCATCAACTGATGAATGAATAATGAAAATGCTCTGTGTACACAATAGAGTATTATTATTACTCACTTGTTAAGCAAAATGAAAATTTCAGTTAAATGGATGAGCTACATTCATCCTGAGTGTATTAACCCAAATCAAGAAAAAATAAATATTGTATGTTTTTATGTTATAAGTGGATTCAAGTTGTTAAACTTTAAATATGAGTGTATTTATCTTAGTAACTGCAGAAATTAGGTGTTCTATAAGGACTTGGGGGATCTTCCAAATACGTGGAAATAGCATGTAGTGTTGCAGAAGTAAAGAGAAAACTAGAGTCAGTTTAAATGGAGAAGACAATGAGAGGAAAGGATAGAGTGGGTCATGTCGGATGGCACCACTAACATTAACATCCCTTTGCAATGTCTATTGTAAAAGCCTCCTAATATGTATACATGTTTGAAATGACAGAGATGTTAATGCTTTGTTGCAATTTATTTCAAGTACTATTTATTATTTACTCATATGTACTATTTATTCATATGTCATTTCTACATGAACTCTGATGGTAAACTACTTAGTTGTACAGCATTCTTTGTGGGTTTCCAGTATGCTTAAGTTCACAAATAATATTAGTATAAGAGAATAATTATATCTTTACAAATGTTTTCTAGCATGTTATTTTATGCTATCATGCTATTTTAACTAGCTAGTAGCTTATTGAATGCTTATATGATAATGGTAATATTTAACAATTTGATGTCTTGTAGCTTATAGATTTAATTTTCATTGAATTGTTAGTATTTTAATTATAATTAAAAATCAGATTTTATTAGACACATAAACTGACACATTTTTAACGTACTTACTGTCATTTTAGCAGTTTTCTAGATCTGAGTCTTTATAGTTCTGAAGTACTGGTACTTCCATTTTGTGTTGATTCTTTGCTGAGAACTAAGACTCAAAGGGGATGATGCTAGCAAAATACCCAACAGTGAGCAGATGGAATCTAAAATGACTACCTAGTAGATAGACAGGGCCCCCCAGTGGAGAGATGAGGTCGCCAACCCACCCACAAATTTTTTGACCTAGAATCTTTTTCTGTCAAAAAGAAATGCAGTAACTAAAATGGAGCAAAGCCTGAAGGAAAGGTCATCCATTGACTGGCCCAACTTGAGATCCATTCCATAGGCAGGCACCAAACCCAGATACTATTACTGATGCTCTGGTGTGCTTGCAAAGAGGAAGCACATGGTTGTCCTCTGAGAGGCTCTATCAGCAGATGACTGAAACAGATTCAGATACTTACAGCCAAACACTGGACTGCATTTGGGAATCCTGTAAGGAAGAGTTGAGGGAAAGATTGAAGTAGCTGAAGGGGATGGAAACCCCATAGGAAGACCAAAAGGGTCAATTAACCTGGACCTCTGGGAGCTTCCAGAGACTAAGCCACCAATCAAAGAGCATGAACTGGTCTGTGGCCTCCAGCACATTTGTAACAGAGGACAGCCTTGTCTGGCATCATTGGGAGAAGATGTGCCTAATACTGTATAGACTTGATGCCCCAGGGAAGGGAGATGTGGGGAGGGCATGAAGGGTAAGTGGGTGAGGAATAGTTCAGACAGCACTCTCTCAGAGGCAAAAGGGTGAAGAACTCTGAGAGGTGGCAACATTTGGAATGAAAATAATAAAATAATTTAAAAAAGAAACACTTTAGTATCTCATTTTAGGTAACATCATTGAGTATGTATGTGCTTTCAGCTTTTAACTGTTCATTATAATCTCAGATATGTGTTTCTCTTTTTTGGCATTAATTGGTCTGAGACTTACTACTCACAATTTTTATAATGAAATATTGAATTTTATAGAGTACTTTCTGGTTTTATTAAAAATATTTCATTTGATATTGTATTTCTATACACATCTCTGTTTTAAACATAAAATAAACAAATCAAATATTAAAACGAGCAAGGCCTTTTGCAAAATAGCAATTAATACCAGCAAACTGTCGAACTGAAACACAGTAAGATAGTTTTAAACTGTCTGTAAACTATTCACATGTGCAAAGACACTCGATCTGATGAAAACATGAGTCTTACTATGCTGCACATGATGATGCCTTTACACCAGTGTGGTTGGAAGACATTATATTTTCTTCCCAGGAGTATATTAGTGAATCCTAGGCATGGATTAGCAGCATTTTTCTTCCTCTCTAAACCCCACAGGAGTTAAATGACTGGAGAGAAGACACATGCAAGTATACACATGGAAAGCACAAGACAAAATATAACAAATGCAGCCGGAAGAATTAACGATGGCTACCTGAAAGTCATTGATAATCTCCACAGATTTTTCTGGTCTCTATTTTATAAGAAATAACCACACAGCAATGAAACTTATATTTAAACTTCTGTCAGCAATGGAAGTAGAAGTGGTGTTGTTGTATGCACTGTGGTATCCAGTCATACCTTAAGTTTTTGTTTACTCAAAAAGTCGGTATTTTTTAGCAGTATTTGGGAAAAAATGCTTTTGGTCATGAGTTCTGAATCAAAAACTGAAGCAATTCAAAATCATGCAATATTATAAAGTAAAGATGTTTGGTTCTTTGCCAGAGATACAAAAATACTATGCCAGGAAACACAATAAGGCATAAGGGCTGCTACTAAGTTTCTAAAATACAAATCATATGCTTCAGGTGTATAAATGATGAACCATCATTTATACACATATTGTGAACTTTTATGTGTGTAGTGCATGAGTGTGCATGTATATGTGTATCTGAGTACATGCATTCTTGTGTACATATACAAATGTAAGAGAAGAACATCAGGTTTCCCACTCTATCACCCTCCACCCTAAAACCCTGTGATAGTTCCACTGAATGTTGAATTCTGGATTGTGTCTATGTTAACTGACCTGGGAGCCCCAGAGGTTCTACAGGTTCTGTTCTGTCCACCCAAGGAATCCTGGAGTTACAAGTGTTGTCATTACACAAGACTAGTTAGATGTGAATTGGGGTCTTTAGTTTTCACAGCAAGTTCTCTGGCTCACTGAGGAATTTCCCATCTCTGCTTCATACTTAGTTTCCAAAATCTTTCATTTCATATATTCTGATAAATCTATCACCTTCTTACTAATTTTTTTCTCATTATACTTGCCAAAGTTTGATTGATACAGAGCTCATTTAAGATGCTTTTTATAAATTCACTTATAATGAACATTAACTATGAAAATATTTGAGTTTACATTTACATTTTAATAGAAATTTAATCTGTTAATAAAACAAATTAACTACACTGGTAGCTTTCTGGCATCAGAATCTAATAAAAAAAAAACTTAGACTAATCTTAAGGTTGACAGAATCTCATCGTTGCTTGTGTATCAACTTGGAAATCTTATTTCATATGCTTGATATGATGTTGACTCCATGTAAATCACACAGAACAAATTATGGTCCAGTAGTCAGACCTCTACATTAAGAATTATTGATTTTAAATCACGTAGCTAGAGGTAATTTCCTTTTAGCTGACCACACTAAAGGTTATTGTCCTGAAGAAATAATCTAATAGCATGTTAGGAGCAGAGTAAGGACTTAAGTAACTGAACTGAATAAAATAGAGTTTAGGCACACTGAATCCATACTTTAATAAACACTATGCTAGCTATAAATCAAAATTAACAACATTTCACTATACTAGACTCTAATGTTTGTCTTTGCCGACAGACTATTATGTGTTTAAATAAATGGCAAATTATGAAAACAAGTTACCTTATCAAAGTCCTCTTATATCACTAACAATGTGAAATATAAGTATATTAAATCACTTTTATAATTTACCTTTTTTTGTAATTCTGATCTTAACATTAATTTTCCCAATCTTAAAGCATAATATTTGTTTTCAGATTCTTAATGTTTGCATTTGTTTTTTTTTTCCCTAAAAATACATGATAAATTGTCATTCAGGTTTTGTGTTCGAAGGTGTAAGAGAGTGTATATGCATGTGCTTTGATACTGGGGAAGGACTTGGAACAGAGAACCCAACAGCTTATAGCAAATGGTAATGAAATTGAATTGACATAGTCAATAAAAATATAATGAGACCTGACTAAACATATTGCCAGACCTACATGGACCTGAATTCTGCTAATAAGTTAAATAAACCAGTTGTTTTCCCTCTAGAACCAACTTAAAGGAATGCCGGAAACCTTAGGTTTCAGCAGATTAAAATCAAGTCTGCATTCCTTTAAGTTATATGTCAGACACCTTAGGAAGTCCTTGTTTTTAATAGCTGAATAGTATAGTATGGGGAGGAGGTATAGGTTGTAGAGCAGTAGGAGGATGGATGGAGGTAAGGGGGAAATAAAATATGGAGTATAAAATAAACAAATATATCAATTAATTAAGAAAAGAATTTAGAAAAAAAAGTTGGATTTACTGAGTAGGAATTATCACTTGTATTACAGTCTATTTCCTATACATTTTAATTTTGAAGTCTTTTTTTTTCTCTTTGTATTTTCAAACTTTCACTGAAGTATTTATTTTCTGAAACCCTTAGTTAGTTTTGAAAATATTATATAACCTCTGGTATTATGAAGCCGTGGAATTCTAATATGTATTTTTGCCTATTTTTCTCTGGAAATATGTTATAGTTTTAGTATTTCTGTAGTTACTCATTTTCTCAAGCTCATGTAATTTTCAACTATATGAGCACATTAATATTTAAAATGAGCTTCTAGGGGTACCCTCTTTATAGAATTCTGAAGCTACTTCTCTAAGTTCCTCCTTTGACACTCATACATGCCCCACCCCTACTCCAGTTTTATCAATTGATACAACATTGCTATGAATTTCATTGTCTCAGCAAAAATGAATTATTCTCCTTTGAATGACATTTTTTGATAGAAGGTCCTTCTATGCAAATTCCAGAGTTACAGAAATCACTCATTTCTTCTACTTTCTGAGTGATAAGACCTTTGTCATTATCACATGTCAAGATTTTTTAATATAATTTTATACTTATTTTTCATTTTCCTTTTTGTAAAAGTTGTTTACTGCCTTCTTGGTAGTGAGGGAGTAAACTATCTTGGCTAAAATAAACAGTCTCTCTCTTCAAATGTTTATCATGGCATTAATTTTATCTTTAAAATGGCAAACATACAAATAGACATGCAATTAATATATATTTGAATGTATGCAACAAAGCATCAATAGATATATCAAAGAACTTTTTGGGTGTTATTTTTTTCCAAAAGTTAGTTTTGGGTATTTAAGTACTTTTGGAAATTTCAAATTGAAATGTATTTTAACAGAGAAGAAAGAAAGAAAGAGAGAGAGAGAGAGAGAGAGAAAGGAAGGAAGGAAGAAAAGTAAGAACAAGCAAGCAAAAAATGCAGCAAGACAGCCAGTCATTCAATCAGACAGATTAAAAAAAAAAATAACAGAAAGAAAAAAGAAAACTAGTTACATGAAAAAAGTTATGCAATAGAGAACATTAATTATAAATTTTGTGAAAAACAAGTCCTGTTAGTCAAATACAGAAACAACTCTACATTTCAAATAGACAGACTGACACCCATAGTTAGTTTAAAAAAATAGTTAGCAACCCCTATTATTCATGAAAAAGTGGTTCAGTCTGACATGAGATTTGGAAAGATTAACTCACATGGAAATGCCTATCCTATAGTAGAAGTGGAAGAACCAAGAGCCAAATAAACCCATGTGTTCATTGTTCTTTTAATCCTAATATATGACAAGAACTTGAAATAAAGAAAATTTAGTGAAATGGAAAGGTGCAAAAGCCTGTATTTACCAATCAGGTCATTTTATTTCACACACACACACAAGTTGTCATTGTTATTAGCATAATCATTGGGATATTAAGATGGTATTCAAATTCATATATTTTTAGAACACTTAATAGATTAATACTTAGAGAAGTCATCTGTCTGCAAAACTAGCAAATTCCCACTGAAAGTCTCTACTCATTTTATACAAATTGCACATCCTCCTCTCCTTCTAGGCATCACCATTTCACCTTTGTCTGAGTTGGAAAAATATAATACATAAATAACACCATGGAATGCTGGTCATTTTACTATTGTCTTATCTCCACAATTTACACTGTGTCAAACTTTCCTTCATTTTTAGACTTAACAATACTCTCTAGTACATGGATCACAATTTGTTTGGCCATTCATTCACTAGAAAGTTGTATATCTCCATGGTGTTTTTCTATTGTTAATAATGTTTGCAAACATATTTCCTAATCCAAATATTTGAGTTTTTTCTTTTTTGTTGGTCTAAAAATTTACTCTGCAGTTTAACTGTTAGATTACATGTAGGTTCTAGTCAATTATTTTCCAGGAATTACACAAAATGTTGGCAATCTTTTTCCTTTATTTTTGCACTATCGTTGCACAGGGCCTAATGAGAGAACTGTGTTAGGTAAAGCCAGACTGACTCCATACCAGGATGAAAATTGGCAGTTTGGAAGACTAGGCATAAGTTAATGTGTCCTAGAAATAAGAACCCAGGTCTAGGAACCTGTAGTTAGCCAAGCACAGACCCGGGCAACCAATGGAGCATAACTTGTCATGTTATTTGGTCTTAAGTAAGAACAGATAGCTAGAATGAATACGTAAATCACTGGGTAATTTCCAGAGTCTAAAAACCTGTAGAATCAGTCAGACTCCTAGAGACAGAGCTAACCAATCAAGGTAAAAGGGCACATACCCCTCCCTGGAACTCCCCTAACTGACAATAAAAGCTGAACCTGTAAATTCACCAAAGGTCTTTATTCCTAAATGGGGAGACACTTGGATGCAGAAAATTCAGCTACATAAATGCTCTTTGCTTTTATATACTATCTGAGTCTAGGGTGTCTCAGTAACTTTTTAGTAATTGTTGGTCCTTAACACTAAAACATTACCTCACATGATGTAAACATTTAAGAATTTAAAAGCTTTAAGATGAAAGGATGGACTATCCAGAGANTACCCCATTCGGGAGTCCATCCCATCATCAGCCACCAAACCTAGATACTAATGCTCATGCCAGCAAGATA